>NW_009190745.1:12500-122152 GCF_000690835.1 Fulmarus glacialis
AGAGTAATAGAGATGGGATGGTGTTTAATATGCAAGATCATATACTTACAAACAGGGTAATTTTCAATACTGGTGGTTGATTCAGGACTTCAGAAATATTGATTTGATTAAATGCATGGTATGGAGAGGATACACCCTGGGTTTGTTGCTGTTCCAGCCTTATTATATATTTTCCATCTGTGTGGAAAATACCACTGGAAGTATTTGTAAATCTTACTGTCTGGCTTTGGACATAGTTCCAGGTAGATGAATTTAAATGCAAGTGATACAGAGGAAGACTTCGTCATTAATTGCATTTAATGAGAGTGATGGCATTAAGTGGTTCTGTATTCATTTCACCAAGCTCTGCATGGACTGAAGGCTTGGGTTAACTCTGATGCAGTAAATCTATATCTTCATGTTTTTAGTTTGATTGAAATTGCACGCACAGTTCAGCCTTAAAATTTTTTAAAAATATCTTGACCAAACTGCATAAAACTGCTTGAAACATTTTGTTCTTGGTTGATCAAAATAGTAACATCAAAGGGAGCCCCATGGATAAGATTTGACTGAAGCCTGGTGTTCTTTAGGTAAATCTCCTCTATTTCTATTTCATTTGTTTCGAAGAGTAAGTTCTTTTCTAGACTTTTTTTTTTTTTTTTTTTTTTTTCTCAGAGTTTAAGGAACCCTTCTCCAGTTTCCATAACATTTCTCATGGGCAAAAGAATTCCTGCAGATTAATTAGTAGGAGCAAGAAAGTGCACTGCTGTTACAGCCTATTCCATTCCAGGATCTGATTTAGGCTGTCCCATCCATGGAATTAGTTAGCAAGCAGAATGGGATAACTTAGTTATGTTGATATAGTGATAAAATTAATTGATTTCAAGCCAGAAGAAACATGTACCTTTTAAAATCAATAATCAGTCTTATTAATACAATTTTTTGTTTGTGGCCCAGCTGTAAAATTGTGTAGAGAATGTATCATGTATAGTTTCTATCCCGAAAAAAATATTTCCTCTAAGTTTGTGGAGAAACACACTGAGGCATAACAGTTGGGCTTATTTTATACACACAATACTATAGTTGCAAATTGCAGCTATTAGGAAAGCAATTAATGTTCAAATCTATCCTAATAGCCTGTTGTAGTCATGGCTGGAAAGTAGTGCCTGATTTGTAGCAGATTTTACCCAAACTGTTGGGACTCATTTATCTGCTAATGTCAAATGAAAATTTCGGGAGAATATCACTACTTTTCTGGAACAGAAAATAAAAAGGTACTAAGGAGGAAAACAGACAGACGCTTTGGAACAAACAGGAAGTGTTTAGGCTTGAATTTTAATGAAACAGCACAGTTAGGAAAATAAACCTCTGTCCATAGTTTAGAAAGTAGATTGTTAATAGTGACTAGAAAATGGATGTACTGGGGAAAAATTACGAATATGAAGTGAAAATGCATCTCCTCTGGATCAAAACTTTCTTCCAAAGAAACTTCTTCTCACAAAAAAGCTAGGTGTGTCACTTCTGCTTTGTTTCTGACATGCTTGTTTACTTTGGTTCATTTTCTAATCGGCGTAGGCAGGCAAAAGCTCCTGTGGAAATTTATAGAGATTGTAAGATTACATTAATAACTGACTCTTGAGCGGGTTTTAAGTGAATACATACTCTACATACTCCAGCTCTCTGCTGCAGACATAACACTATAAAATAGATCATGTTCAACTCACCCACTTCAGATTGTGCACCAAAATATTGTAACTGAGTCTACAGTGAAGTGTGCACACTCTTTTATTGACTCCTGAAAAATCGATGGAGATAACTTTCTAAGATGTAACGTATGTATGTGTGCGTATGTACACACACACGCACATTGAGTAATATTTTTCCTCTAGTAACATACCTTGCTGAAACTCCTGTTGGCATGTTTTGTTCTAGCAAGTATGCTATGCCAGAGGAATTAAACTGTATTATTGATATACCTGTGCTAGTCTTTACCAGTAAAAGAAACCATATGAATGAAGTTGCTCTTCTATGTGAACAGACACAACTAAGATAGCTCTAAATATATTCCAAGCACATGGCATACATGTGACAGATGAGCTCAATATACAAATGGAGTTGGTGTTGTTTTCCGGGAAATTGTGAAAAGCTTTTATTTATCAACCATATCAATTTAAGGGGTTAAACTGCAAAAGTAAATACATTAAAATTTGTTGTTTTCTCCAAGAAACTAAAAAGAGTAGAAAATTGGCAAACTTGGAATCCATGCCTGAATTTGGATTTCAAAGCCATTTCTATCCTTGAATCTTGTACATGAATTCAGAGGGTTGTTAAAATGGTATTATGATTTTTAAAACCACTTGAACGCTTAGAATTGAACGACTATGTAAGATTAGAGATTTGTTTGTTTTATGTTTTCTGCTGCTGTTTCTCCTTTGATATGTTAAATAAGGATTATCTGACATAACAGGAATAATTCTGAAAAGATAAAAGGTCATACACATGAATTTCCCTTGATAAGATGAGTAAACTCATTTAATGCTTATTAAAATCAAAATAGAAGTTTATTCCAAATGTAAAATTTTCTCAGCTGGGTATGATTTACGTTTATGTACTAGCCTGTTCGCTCATTAAGTAACAATGTATGATAATATGTTTAAACACATAACTTTTAGTAACAGCAGGAAATTGGATGCAACCCATAGAATGATACTATTGAAATTGATTGAAACTTGGGTGGAGATGATCATGATGGCAAGTATGATTACCTGAGTAGTAGCAATAGTTTCCTGTGGATTTTTGTTGTGTATAAGCTTTGATGTATGATTGACACCATAAATTCTAATTAAAGCTGTTTCCATGATTTAGACTTTTCTTGTCTGTGTGTCCCTAGTAAGTTATACCCTAGTTATGAGCCTGCCTCTGTTCAGTAATCTATCTTAATGAAACGTTTAAGAACATGTTTGTCTTTCATCACGTATTTAAAATCTGTTTAGAGTTGGTCAGTATATTCAAAATAGGTGATATCAAGGACAGACTGCAGCAGTATAATCAGATAAGCAATGTTGAAGATTATTTACATGAACAGAAGGTAATGGAGAGTATGAGGTTTCTGATGAGATTCTGTAAGGATCTATTCTTGGATCATTGTTTTTAGGATAAATGTAGCATGACTTTTAATCTTTTTTCGAATCAGCATAAAACAAGATCAGCATAAAACATCAGAAATAATTGGGAATACCCAAGTGCAAAGATCGTAATCTTATAAAACTCCTAAAGAGATTAGAAACATGCACAAAAACAGAGGTATGAGAAGATAAAAATGTAGATATTTTGCAGAGCCTTAGGAGGCAATAGTTTAAGCAGGACAAATAATGCACCTTGTTTGTGATGTTATGACCACAAATAGGTCTGACTTATTTTTAGCTTGGAAACGTGAGTGCTATGAGTAAGCTAGGAGCAGCCTCTTCTTATGAAGTTCAAGTGCAACTGCAAAATGAGGGGGGGGATGACCAACCAACAACAACTTTTTTTTTCCTTCTCACATGCTTCTTGGTAACTTTCCTGAGTTGTAGCTCGTCCCTTTCAAACCATGGCTTTGAATTTGGTGGGGGTGGGGTGTGTTAATTTGTGTTTGATGTCCAGTTGGACATAATTTTGAAAATCTATTTGAAAAACCTCCTTTGCATATGCAAATTCAATTTCATGGTTCAGCTCTGTGGAAGCAAATTTTTATGTGTGCTGTGTCCTTCTTGCTGCTTCTCTGGAAGAATGAAACGGTAAAGGAGATGATAGCCTGGCTAGGCTGGGAAGAGAAGAGCGAGTGCAATGAATGGAGTGGAGAACAGAAGTCTGATGGAGAGGAGATCTCATGAGCAAAGATGAGATGTGGAATCTGGCCAGTACAGAGGAAATGGAGGGAAAAATGTTTAAATACAAAGAGGAGGAGAGGGCTAGATGCAGAAGATTGGAGATTTTGGAGGAGCCGAGGAGTTGGGGGCAAATTGGCGAATGTAAATAATGGGAGAGTGATTAGGAGGCAGCTGGTACAGTTAGAAGAAATGGAATGCATCAGGAGGGGAGCAGATATGCTGGTGATGAGTGGGTCACTGAAGTGGTGGCTGCTCGCAGGATGGCATCAGAAGGGGAAGAATCTGGGACACAGGGACTGAAGGGAGGAAAGTGTCTAAAATACGGGTACACAGGCATATTTTACAGGTAGGAGCAGAGCTAGGCAGGTGGGCCAGGAACAGAAGACAGCTGCGTTTGCTCTGTCACTGGGCTGTGAGGCTTAGTAAAACTGGAAATTGCTCAGCTTTAGAGGTCTTAAGGGTCTATGCTTCCCTGCTGTCTGGAAAAAAGTGTGAAGGTGCTGTCAAGGGGTGAGGCTCTGCTTGACTTCTGTGCTGCGTGGTCCATACAAAATAGCTGAGTGCTGTTGAGTCAAGTGATAGAGGTTTTTGCTGTGGCTGCAGCTGCTCAAACCTTGCCAAGCTGGCAGGCTGTGTGGCTCCACGCAGCAACATCTGCTTGAAAGACTTAATAACTTTAATTTAAATAACTTTTGCATGTGTGAACGGACTTTTCTTTTTGTTTGTTTATTATTCTTTTAACATTTTTAGTGTAATTTTTATCAGTAAAAAATTAAAAAGTCATGCAAGAAAGTTCATCCAGCTGGCTAGCAACAAAAGACTTGAACCTCTCATGCCAGTTTCATGTATCCTTTTACTTCCCTGAAGTCTCTCCAGATTCACACTGAACCTGAGAACAGGCAAATGAGAATCAAAATAGTGACATACGATGTTGTTACTGTATTCTAAAGTGCTATTTCATGTCATTCATATGGCTGTTTTGCCTGAGTAAGGCCCATATTTTAGGGCTTGAAAGACTGCTCACAAGTGTTTACACATTGCTTGCGTGTGCATGTATGTGCCTGTGAGGTTTTTCATTTTAATTGACGGAACTCTTAAATGGAAAATATCCTAAATTTTGCATGTTTTACTGCCTTTATGAGTAGCTTAGTGCAGTTACGTAACTAACAACTTTAACGAAGTTTGTAACAGTTTCTTTTGTGAAAAGATTATGGTGGTGATAATGGGTGGATTCTGTAAAGTGTGAATATGTCAGTATATTTACTTTAAATGAAAAATGTCTCTTCTTTGTTGTGTTTAGTCCAAAGTGAAGACTAAATGGAAAAAGTTCTCTCCTGTGTTCTTATTATGTATAGCTTTTCTTTTTCTCTACCACAAATTCTTCTCCTCTATCCTTTTCATACTACTTCTTGTTCTATCATAGAAATATCATTGTATGCCAAAGAATTACTCAAAAGGTTTTTTGTAAAGTACAATAATGATTGCTTAATACGCTTCTCTTTTCATCTCTGTGGTTAGAATTTATCTTCAAAAATGGTATAATACAGCATTATATGGGAAGAAGCAGGCAAGGGAAGTTTCTCATATTTCCTACAAAGAAAGAATAAAGTGAAATCCAAGGACATGTTTAACAGTGATCTTTCAATATTCATGGAATTAATTTATTTTTCATTTCTTATGCACAATGGAGTTATAAAATTGGTTGTTTGCACAGGTGGTTGAAGTTTGAAGAAGATGTAGAGGATGGTGGAGAGAGGTGGAGCAAACCATATGTTGCCACGCTGTCACTTCATAGCTTGTTTGAGCTGAGAAGCTGTATCCTGAATGGCACAGTTCTTTTGGACATGAGAGCTAACTCCATAGAAGAAATTGCAGGTATGTATTGTTGTTCCGTTTGTTAGTTATGAAAATGAATCATAAAAATCAAGTGCTTACAAGAAAGCTATTGCATATAATCAGTTCAGTTTAGAAACTCCTAGGAAATATTTTACTCAATATATTAGAAAAGAATCTAACGTAAATATTTTATTTCTATTTTTTTTATAGACGTTGCTATTTTCAGAATCCATTTTTATGTAAAGGAGAAAATGAAAATGGAGCAGACAGGACAGTTTGGATGTATTTCATTAGAACTGGCACGTTCTCTGTTCCTGCTGTGCCACCTCACATTGTGAATGATGCGCGTGCTAACTTCCACAAACTGAATCTACTACTATGCTAATTGCAGACAATCTAGCTTAAAAAAAATTTAAATTATAGGGAAGTATTCATCTGAATTACATAACATGAAAACACACCATGTAAACACATGTTTAAAAAACATGTCTCTGAGTTGAGAATGAAATCAAGAACAATAATGTTAAGTATAAGTTTTTCGAAAATTTTAAGATGCATTAACTTCTTTAACTAAAGTTGAGTGCATTTTTTCCATTTGGCAGTTGAAATTCTAGAGCTTTTGAGAACAGCAGAAGCAGAAACCAAGAGAACATAATAGATGAGTCTTGTCTCCTAAAAGTATAAGTGAGATTGAGACTGAATGCCATTTTCTGCATTCCTGGTGTTTCCCATAAAGACTATAACTAGTTACTGCAGGTGACTTTTTTTTTTTGGTAGTGCATTTGTTACTGTAATAAAGCAGGTTGTTAGGGGCTGTATGTACAGACCTGTAATGCACGGCCTCAAGGAGTCCTAAAACTACAAAGGTTGCATGGCCGTGCTAGAATCATGCAGTACAGTCTGGTATGTTTATTTCCCTTCCCAAATACAGCAGCTATTTTGAATTAGATCATTTATAAATAAATTTGTTAGTAGACAAGAACTGAAGATAAAGTAAGTTTCTTTAGTCTATCAAGCCAGGGATAATGTAGGTATTATAATATAAATATATTTACATTAGACTTTAAACTCATCATTAAAATGATAACACCCTGCCTAAGGGCTCATGTGCCCTAGAAAGTTTCTAGTGCTGTGTCCTTGCTCTTGCTTGTTGTTTAAAAATCTCTGTCCCTTCCAGCAGAGAAAAGACAGAACAAAGAGCTGTACTATTTTATAGTCTGGGGTCTCTAATGTTCTGTTTATCTACCCTTAGTAAGGGCTAGTCTCATGCTCATGGTTATTGGACTGGTATCCTTGCATATCTTACATCTACTTAAAAGTTTTACCTTGCTTCTCCCTGTCATGGGTTGACCTTGGCTGGATACCAGTTGCCCACCAAGCCGCCCTATCGCTCCCCTCCTCAGCAGGACAGGGGCAGAAAATAAGATGGAAAAAACCCTCGTGGGTCAAGATAAAGGCAGTTTAATAAAGCAAAAGCAAAGGCTGTGCGCGGAAGCAAAGGAAAACAAAAGATTTATTCTCTACTTCCCATCAGCAGGCGGTGTCCGGCCGCTTCCCAGGAAGTAGGGCTTCGGTATGCGTAGCTGTTGTTCCAGAAGACAAATGTTGTAATAACAAATGCCCCCCCCCCTTTCTGTTAGCTTTTATTGCTGAGCAGACGTCATATGGCATGGAATATCCCTTTGGTGAGTTTGGGTCAGCTGTCCTTTTTATGTCCCCTCCCAAGATCTTGCCCACCCCCAGCCTACTGGTGAGGGGGGAATGTTGGAGAGACAGCCTTGGTGCTGTGCGAGCACTGCTCAGCGGTAGCCAAAACACTGGTGTGTTATCAACACCTTTCTAGCTACCAATACTAGCCAATTCTAGCTACCAATTCTAGCTACCAGAACCAATACTACCAAAGCACAGCACTGTGAGGGCTGCTGTGGGGAAGATTAAGTCCATCTCAGCCAGACCCAATATACTACCTTACTGTATTTCACAACATTTCTGAAAATAGTGCTGTATCTGTAAATCATACATTTGATATTGTATACAAATTAATCAATATATTGCTATTTTATACAAATACCGTATTAGATTTATGTATTCTCCATACTGCAAACTTTGCTTGAAGATCAAACATGATGCAACAGATGTAAATTGGGAAAAGAGCACATGCACAGGGTGAATGAGTCGTTGTTGGGGCCTTTTTGTTGCCTTGTCACAGGGCGCAAAGTAGCACGTTAACAGAAAATGTAAAATACACAAATAAAAATAGAAAATTTTTGTTTAGGGAAAGGTACAAAAGACAGCAAGAAAATTTTCTAACACTCAAGATTATAAAGAAAAACTGCTTTATGGGTGATATGTAAGTGTATATAAGGACCAGATAAAATTTATTTTAGTTATTTACATTATCAGGTAAGGGAGGTGTTGTTCAGTGGACTATATTTAACAGTGGAATTAACGGTGGCGCAGCTAGTGGTAGCTGCTTTTTGCATTTACCTTTCCCAAATTGTTTATGTCAAACTGACGCAAGGTATTATTAATCCAAATCTGCAGAAACTTGCGTGGGGTTCTACTCTGTGCTGAGATCTGATGCTCCCATGAATCATGGTCTGAATCAGAGCTTCAAAATTTGTCTTGATAATGATAGAAGATAAACATGAAGAATAAAAAGCAGCTGATTTGAAAGAACGAAGGTGTTTATCAGTATGCTGCTTTATTATTTATTTCATGAAAAAAATCAAGAAGTACTTAGATCAGCTGTTTGATGTTCTTTTATTGCTTTTTTGCTTAAGTAATATACTAGGATTTTCAAGCTTGAGCTTTACATTTTTAATCCAAAAATCACTCAACAACTTCTGTAGTCAACTAAGAGATCCTCTCCAAAATTGTTTTTAATTAAGTAGGTAAAAAAGTAAGAATTAACACAATAAAACAGCAAACTTCCTTTTTTTCTGTTTTTGGAGGATATTGTATAGTGAGACCACAATGAATTCATGTTTATAATGTCTTAATCCTTAGTTGTAGTCACTTTGTTTGTTTAGTTAACATATTCAGCTTCACAATACTAATTTTGTTTTGAAACTCATCACAGATGTAAGTTGTCCTTCAGCAGAGAATTTGATGAGTTACTGTACTGCTATTTGAATCAGTCCTGCTTCTGGGCTATCTTGATTTGTTGATTAGGAAAACTTGTTTCTTCTGAGACGAGGCGTTAGGATGACTTTCATGAATTGGCATGTACCATTTTAATTTTAAAAGTACCTGTTGTGGCAAATGTGGATGTATTTCATTTGTTGTTTTATTTGTTCGAACTGGTAGGCATCTCTTTCTGATAAGGTGATCTGACACATGATAAGATTTGCATGGGCCTTGCTTTGTCTTTGAGAGAGGATTTTTTTTTTTCCCTCTGCCAGTTCAGTAGGCAATGAGGTAATTTTTTTTTTTTTTTTTTTTTAAAAACAACTTTGCAGCAGGTTCTTCTGGCAAGTGAATCATTCTGTAAATTACCCACATTCTGTGTCAGGTTTCTTTGAGGAGATTTTTTTTTTCCCCCCTATAAATAAAGTTGCCATTCCATTTGCTTTCCTCTATTATTATTATTATTTGTGTTGTAGTAATGTTGTTTTCCTCTTCCTCAATCAAGTTCCTTTGTAATTTGGTACTCTAATACTACATGTACTACAGGTAGTTCCTGCTCTCCCGTGCTTACAAAATGTTAGTGTGTGGCACACATTAGGCAGCACTGGGGGGAGGAAAGACTTTAATAGTAGTGGTGACAAGCACGCCACCAAGGTACGTGTGCTAGGTATGTTAGAAACTTGATAATTCCAAATAATATGAGAGACTACTCTTTTTCCGTATAAATGACTGCTGGACCTGAAAATTAGACAGAACTTGTATCTCTCAGGAAATCCTTTCTTGTGTGTTCTACTCAGTTGCTATTCACTGTTAGTAGTTACAATCCTACTTATGATATGCTATACAATGCAAACATTATTTTCACCCTGGAGTTGGTATGTATTCCGGTTGTATCTGACAGTCCTGACACTTTAGAATGTAAAGAAATGGTTGCTCTTACCTGCTGGCTTCAATTTTTTTCAATATTTAACACTCTTCTTATTTTGCTTGCTAGCCATTTTCATGCTAGGCTAGTCCAGTGATCCTGGTGGTCACTTTTGGTCGGTCTTTTCAATGCTACTGTATATACCACATGTAGGAGAATTTGCAAAAATAGATTGTACCCTGTGGTCTTAAGTGATACTCCTAAATTAACTTGTACTTCTGATTCATAGTTTATTACTATGGGTTTTGTTTTTTAATGCAGTCTGTTGATAATTTTACTACATTACTATCGTGCATCCTATCTTTTGAGAACAAATAAACTAATTGTGCACATGTACTTTCTTTTTACTTGCCTTATCACTTTGTTAGGGAGAAATGTGTGTTGTGTATTTGTTGGTAATGTCTTGCTATCTGAGCTATATTCCAATATCAAATTATATTTCTGTAAATGCAGTGCCAGTCTTCGTATCCTTGAGAGAGGTATACTTAATCTTCGTTGTTAAATTGAGACAAAGAATTCCTATCTGTTTTAGTCAAGGCTTTTAATCTATAAACACTTATTCACTAAGGCATTAAACTCTCAGCACTTAGCCCTTGAAAATTTCTTTTATTAAAGTTTATGTTTTAAGACCTTAATGGGCTTGTGGTAAAATCTACAGATGAAAAACATCTTCTATACTGTTTGCATGGCTTTCAGAACTCTGATAGATCTGTGTAAAAATATTTTGGCACCAGTCATGCGCTGAGAATTTTTAAATCATCCTGTCTTCCAGCATGTCCATTCTTTATTAGATTCTTTTTCATTCCAACTCTGTCTTACTAAAAAATGACCTGATCTACAAGACTGTAAATTCCTTTGGACAGGCACCCAATTTTCTTTGTTGATAAAGAGCTTGTTTGTATCTATGGTGCTGAATTCACAGACAATATCTTATTATAATAGAGACTTCTGAGGTGAATTTCCAACATTGTCATCATGCAGCAAGACAGCATGTTCATTCCTGAAGTTTCTCAAATTGTTCTTAAATTTTGTAAGATGGATTTTATTTTTCCCTTGAAAATTCCTCTGCTGAACTTTATTCTGTTTAAAAATGCATTTTTATCAAACACGTTGTAGGGTTTTTTCTTACTGTTTTTAATATGCGACATTCTTTTTTCATATGTCTGTGCAGTGGCTCCTATATCAGTAAGCTAGCACTCCATGCACAAGGAATTCCTTTGAACATTTGATGTAGTAATATTTTATCGATCACTTCTGTATAGAACATATGCTAAAAGGAAGTCTTAAAAATCTATGAAATAAAAACAATTTATTTTGGAACTTGTCTCTTGAGGAGGTATTTGCCAGAATCTGGCTGCACCATTAGAGAGCAGCTTCACCGTGTTGTTCAAGCTGGCAGATGAAAATGTTCTCTTTTGATATTTTCATTTAGTTCCTTTGAAACCATGTAGATTCTCAGATTACCATCTGGTTTTTTTGATTGTAACCACTGAATGAACCCAAAAGGTTCTTCTACTTAACATATGATGCCATTCTCTGTTGTTTGGTTCAAAAACTGTCCAGCCTTTAATGGCAATACTTTCTTTACAATATGAATCACATATCTCGCATTTTCTTATAGTGTAGAGTAGCAAATGTCAAACCTTGTCAAATACAAACTGTGGCCTCAGTGTTGCACAGTGGTGCTTTGGCGACTTGCACGTTTGAAATATTAGATAGTCCCATTTATTTTAAAAGCTTGAATGTAATAATGGTTTATTTTTTAAATTAAATTTTAAATATTCCCATGCTTTCCAATCCAGAGAGCTGACTGTTTTGTCTCAAGCAGTCTTTTGTATGTTCCTCACGATCGAATTTTCAATCTGTGTAACGGCTTAATCTTGTGATTGAGGTCACTGGACTCTGTGCTCAACAACTCAGGGCATTACATCCCAAGTGTGCAATTTTATTGATTTCGGTAATATCATGTTAAGCTTTCAGTCTGAACAAGTCTTCTTTTGCCTTTGCTTTAAGCTATATTACTCCATAATAATGATATATTTAAACTGGCTCCAGTTTAGGTTTTATTTCACTGGAGCCTTTTGTTTCAGCTGCGACACTCACGCTGTGTTATGTTTCTGACAGTGCTTTTATGGTAAATTTAACTTTTATTACAAACTCTGTAACAAAGCGTGGAATTGCCTGTGAGCAATCTGCCTCTCTGTTTGGCCCTACACCTGTCTTTTGTTCAGCTTTCACCTTCTCACTTACCCAGGTTTTTGCGTGTTTTTGCTTTATTTACAGCTTACCATGCGGTGATTACCTCTACAGAGAAATCTCTATCAGGTTTTGTTCCTTTGTCTGTGGGTAAATTGTAAATCTCATACCAACTTCTAAGTAGCATGGCATTTCTTTTTTGTTTTGTATTTTCCCATGTTAACTACGAATCTGGGAATTTTTTTAGATTGCACAAGTCAATCTCAACTTTTGTTTTGTGTCTAGAGACAGAACCAATGTCACTTGTTCTGTTTAGAGATGCAAAGTATATTGTTTTATGAGGTCTCCATTCTTCTTTTGGTAGCATCCACTGTGGCATGTTAGCATAGCTGTGACTTAAAACTGTGCTTGCTCTCTGAGCTGCAAGCTGGGAATTTTAGCCTTGTCTCTACTAGTTACAGTTTTGTGAAATGCTTGCTCTTGTTCTTCAGTAAAATTGCATGCTGTTACTTTAGAAAGAAGACATTTTTTACTCTCCATCTTTCCTTTTCAAGTAATTCAGCTGAGAAGTTGAACGAAGTAATTTCAGGTAGAGCTGGAAATAGACTCCGTCTCTCAGTGCACTGGAATGCTTTGCCTCCTTGGATGAGCAGGCTAAATCTGCTGGCTTAGATAGCTTGTTTATAATCACCATTGTAAACACTGTAAATGGGTCTTGGTTCACAAATGCAGCGCAAGAATCCTAATTGTTGGTTTTCTATTGCTCCTAGTGCCTAACTCACTAGGGAAGTGTATATTTGGGTTCCTATTAGAGAAAGGTGAAGATAAAGGACAGCATTTCAACTGAATGTCTTCCATAATGCTCTGCTTTAGGGTTGCTTGTGTTTTCTTCTCCCCTGTCTTTAAGGGGAAGAAAACAACCACAAACCAAACAAACCTTGTCTTTTAAATTAGGTTTTGTAGTCAGCTGTCACTGTAATCATGATGCACACAAAAGCCCATGTGTTCTATTTTTTGTCATTGATCTCTCATTTTGTCCTGCAATTGCACAGTTACAAAATTTGGAAGATTGAGAGGTGTAAATACCAGCAACTTCGCTGGTCTATACTGAGTTCAGTTTCTTCTGCTGTAAACTGTCAGTGCCAACCTATATCGGAACAATAGGAGCCCAGCAATCCAAAACTTGTATTTCATCTGGTACACAGGTTAAAAAAAAAAAAAAAAAGAGCTCTGGATCTTGTTTCTTTACTCACCACTGCAAAAGTCAGGCCCAGTTGGGCCTGTTTACTTGTTAGTAATTTCTTTTTGGACTTCACAGGTATTTTGGTGCAAATGCAGTATACCTTCTATAAATTTGTTCTATGTTTCACCTGGGAGTTTCGTGTAGTATTGTATGTGAGGTGATGGGCACACTGTGAACCTGGAGCAATGGGGAATGAGCTGTGGCCACACTTGAGTGTCTCCTTAATGCTCATTTGCTTGGACCTGGGATGGCTTCATGTGGATCTGGCTGCATGTCTCTGTACAAAGCTGCAGTGTGTAATAGACATCTCCAGAGTGAGTGGAAGCGGCCACCTGCTTTTGCATCCTTGCCGACCCTAGAGGTGGGACAGATGCAGTTTTCTGTGCTGGACAACACATAAGCCGCACTGCATTTTAACTGATTTGAAGTGTCTGCACCCCTGATGCTCTAATTCACAGCCTGGGTAAATTGTTCACAGGTGATGAGGAGTTACATTTGAGTTACTACAGTAGCTTGTTTAAGTACTCACATTGCTCACATTTACTCACAAAATCAATTCTATGTAAATGATGTATTGTAACTGAGTCTGAATGGAGAAGACATTCCTGAAATTCTATGAAACCCCAAGTTTCTTTGAATCTTGTTAAATGACCAGGGCAGGAAGCATATCTGTCTTTAACAGCTTGAAAAAATGATTTCATGGTTCCAGTATGAATCAAGTTTCCTTATGGAAGAAGCATCCTACTTCAGTGTTCCTGATGTCAGCAGAAACGCTATGGTGTGTGCAATTAGTAGAATGGGTAACTATGCTGGTGGATATTCCACAGATTGCATCTTGCTGAAAGCTCCGTATGGTTGTGAAGCATCCTTGAAAAATCTAATGGGAAGCTGTGTCTCTGGGTAGAAGGGGGCTCTGCAGAGTTTAAAAGGTCATTCAAGAGGAAAATTCTTTAAAACAAACAAACAAACAAAAATGTGCAAACCTTTGTTGCTGAGCATAGAAACCCTGGAGAGTCTCTGTTGTTACACAGCAATGTAGCTGTGACATAGTGCTGTGAAGTTTCAGGTCTGTATTCTTTACTCAGTTTTGTCATACGGAGTTTGGAGAAATGGCTATGTAGGATCTTCTTCTCACAGGATTAAGGAAATAGAGTCTGTTTTAAAAATGAGATGTTTAAAATGCTTCTGTTTGCCATTTACTCTCGGATTTTAACCGTGTTGCTCTTGTTTTCAAGCTTATCTTTGCAATCAAGAGTGTTATCACTGACATCACAGAGGCTTGGGCTTTTAAAAGATATGTTGAAAAACTTGGGAAGAAACTGAAGTGCAATCCCATAATGATAGGTGCTGATGGAGACAGTCTTTCTTACTACTATTCTGATAAGTTCAGATCTTGAAAAAATGGTCAAAATATAGCACTCTGGCAGTAATTTGACTGCATTTAAACTCCTACAGCTGCTACTGCAAGTGGGTCTGTATTAAAGGAATTTAACTGTATTAAAGGAGGGGAGCATCAAGGCAAGAAAACACGTCTTCAAAAAATCTGAATGCATCTTCCCTTTTTACATGTGGCAGAGGTGCTACAGTAAAGGGGAAGTTGTTGTAAAAAAAGAAAACTCAAGGTAAGCCCCTTTCTTCTCAGTTTGGCAAGAAATAAAAATTGTTAGTCACCACACTGGCACTAACTCCATGGCCTGTGTGACTGTTAACGAGTCTAGCAGAGCATCTAGGCAAGGAAGAGGATAGGGGTATGATTTTCTTTTTCCTGGCATTTTCCCTCCTGAAGTGGATCATCTTAAATATTGACATCATCCTCAGCAGTTAATATATTTTAGTATTTAATATGGAAAAAACTGTAATTCCAGGAATGACACCATACAAATGGAGTTCGTTGATCTGTAAGCAAGATGATGACCACAACCCTAAATTTGCCTGTTCTAGAGGAGTCCTTTTTTTTCAGCTCTTCCTTTTGATTTCTGTCTTAGAGAGAAGGTAATCTTTGTTTTTGCATCTTCTACAATTTGTCCTTTGGTCAGCAGAATTAAAAAGGAGGGGGGAGAGGATAATTTCAATTGTGCTTTAGCACAGATTTTTTCCTCTGAAGATCCCCTGTCATGTTACAGAAAGTACTGGCCTGTTTTGGGAACTGTAACATGCAAATTCATATACTAAGGCTATCTGAAGGGAAGACAGTCTTATCCTCAGGGCAGAGGCAGTAGAACTGAGCAGGAAAATGAGTATTTTCCTTGGAGCTGGAGCTTTCTTTTCTTTTTCTCATGTGTTGCAAATTCTTGGCTCCTTCTGAAAATTTTCTACCGAAGACTTTCTCTTGAACTTGTGTTACCTTCTCTTTTGCCTTTCTGTCACTCATCTTGCTGCTATGCCTCTCTATCTCTTCCATGAGAGTCTAGAGTAATAGAAAAACTGTGTTTGTCTAGAATGGGAGTGCAGAGATAACTGACCTGGTGGTGTTTGAATTAACCCTGGAGATAAAAGTTCCCTTCAGAGTCAGGTGAAGCACCCCAAGACAGGTTTTATTAGTTTAGGCGCACCGCCAGGCAGTATTACTCTTTGGTGTGAGCCATTTGGTCAACACTGTTGTTAATACTGTGCAGAATGTAATTGCTGGAGAGGGTCAAAGGCAACAGCGAAAACCTCTGCATCACTCTTCATTGCGAGATGCGGATACATATCTCATGTTTGCATTTGTGGGCAGCTGCATTTATCTGTGGACCTAGCCTTGTCTTTTTGTGTGTGTGTCGTCATAGAGATGTAGATTTGTTGGTAACCTTTTCGTAGTAAGTGAAACATGCAGGTAATTCGTTGTTCAGCTCTTAAAGCAGCTATGTATATGATACATTGGCTTGTTATGTGGATGTTGAGAACTTCAGAAAAACTGTTGTGTTTTTTAAATGTATATGCAGTGTATAGTTGACAGTTAGCAATTAAACTCTGCTTTTAACCAACATAATTGTTTGATGCCTTTTATTATCTCTCTTCTTTTCTCTTGCTCTTGGCAGTTACCAAAGACCTGACAAATTATGTCTCTACTGATGATGCATCTGCTTTTTATTTTTTCTGCTCTGCTTGCTGAGTTTACTGGTAGATATGAATCTGACTCCAGCACAGAATCATGAGCTGTCTGCATTTTCAGTACAAAGAGTTTTTGACTCAGCTTATTATATCACTGTTTTTGTGCAGTACAGTTTCTTCCAATGGATATACAAGGACAGTGTGTACTTAAATGCTGTTTTACTTGCTTTGATACAGAATTTCTTTTCTTCCTTTCTTTTTCTGTTAAGCATTATTACTGTTGCTAGCAGGATTTCCCAAAATAATAATTTAAAAAATCCCACAATATTCTCAACAGTTCTTTCCCATTTGAAATACGTAATGCACATATTTATAAATAGTTTTGAATATGAATATGTAAGAATATTTTCTGCCAGTGGACTGCAAAAATGGTTGTAATTTCTTAGTAGGGGGATCAGTTTCACTCACACCTCCATGTAATGATTCTCTTGCAGGAACATGTACATCTGGCAGTAGAATGAGATCCTATTAAGTATTTGCAAATAATGCAGCAAATTTTCATGTATTGTCTTATCTGAAATTTCTTTATATTGTACTGAAAGTATTGTAATTATAGTTGTAAGAAATAAAGAGCTAGACTGTGATCTCCTGTGGTAAGTATAAAGGGAATAAAAAAGTTGTTTCCTCACAGCATGCCAGTTCTTTGTAGCAAACAAGGTAGGGGTTATTTGGAAAAAAAAGACACCTTATACACATCATATTCCTGGGTTTAAATGCATTATGTATGGGAGTGCTTAGGGGCTAACTTCAAAGTTACATAGGTGACCTTAATTTGGGAACTGCATATCTTTTGAGGGATTGACTTTTTTACATTAATAGCATCCTTTTTTTTTTTTTTTTTTTTTTTTCCCCCCTGAGAGTGGAACACTTCTAGATAAAACTTACCATTTAAAGGAACTGATATCTTCCATTTGTAATCCTGAAGGGTACTAATTCTTATTATTACAATTTAAAAAATAAAATATTTTCTCTTTCCCCTCTTTTATTATGTTTATGTGTGTATTTTCAGATATGATTCTGGACCAGCAGGTGGGTTCTGGACAGCTCAGTGAGGATGTTCGTCACAGAGTGCATGAGGCATTACTGAAACAGCATCACCATCAGAACCAGAAGAAGCTGAGCAACAGGATCCCAATTGTGAGATCCTTTGCTGATATTGGAAAGAAGCAGTCTGAGCCCCATTCCATGGATAAAAATGGTAATGCGTTGCTTTATTTTGCATTTTGAGCTTTCAGTAACGTCTGCCTGTTCAGTCTCGCATGTGCTTTGTACCCACAGCTTGAACTCAGCGTGATTCTGCTCTGAAACGCTACTGTGTAAAAGTGGTACCTTTTATATGAGAGTGGTTCCTCTTACACGTTCAGTAACACACCTGTTTAAATTTGAAATTCAGGTATCCTACACAATTCAGGGCTATGCAGAGATCTTCAAGAGAACTAGCTCAGGTGTTGGAAGCAGGCTAGTTGTGTTAGTGTGCCATTCTGTCCTGGGTAATTGGCATGGCACATTATCCCCAGCGCACCACAGCTCAAGTACACTTGTGGTGCTTTAGGCACTCTGTGCGATCCTTCAGACTGAGCTTGAGTGTCTTTGCACAGTGTTGCTCTGAACTGTGGACGTGCTCCATTAGTGCCAGGAATGTGAAATGACTATTTTTTACTTCTGTTGACTAGCCAGGGCCTATTTAGTGAAAATGTAATGGATTGTTGGAATAGTTTCTAAGTTTATGACAATGTATGCATTAGCTAGTGTTCAATTGGTGCTTCAGATTTCATAGTTGAGTTTGAGGGGTTGGAAATGAGAAAAACGTTTTCAAGATGACGCTGTTGGAGAGATGCCGCAAGAACTGTACCTTGTTCTTTCAGAAAATCACTTTTTGGAAAATCATGTTCATGAAAATGAGAAAGCACGTTTGCAGAGTGAAACAGTAAAACATTGGCTTAACTTTTTTCTTTCTTGCTTTTACAGAAGCCTTTATAAGCTGTACTGTTGTTCATAATGAAAGATCATTTTTTATTGCCCCTTCCTTATTTACATAAACACAGGCCTGTGTTGTGAAACTTGCAGCCAAATTTTGCAAATGTTTACTATTAATTCACTAGAATTATATGTTGCAGAATTACTGAGCCTCTGTATCCAGTATCATCACAATACCCACAACATTTTTGTCTGAACACCATTGGACTATAGTGATTCTCATTCCAGAAATCACCTTAGCTTTAGTGAAATCTCAGTCCCTTCTGCTGTCTCTGTGGTTCAGAGCCCTACTGAGCTCGCCTGTCACCCTGGGAAGTGGGGAGTGAGGAAACAGCCGTGGCACAGGGAAGGTGCAGGGTGCAAGAGGCAGCTGCATGCTGTGAGGCATAGGGCAGAAGGGGAAAGAGCGGTACTGCGGCTGATCTGGAAAGATGTGGCTGTTGGTATAAAGATTAACTTTGGTTTCAAGGAAGGACATTTTGTTTCAATCATTGCCACATAAAGTTTTAATAGGTACTTCTAAATCTAGCTGCTTCCCTGGGGAAGACTCTCAGACCTAAAAGGCAACATACAATTCCATCTGAAGAGGATATTAAATAGAAACATATTAATTATGCCAAAATATCATTTTAAGAGTAAGGAAAAAATAATGTTTATTAAGATGTGTGTGTTTATTTAGATGGATGCACAAGAGTAAAAGTAAGTAGGATGATTGTCCATCCTTTTTAAGGCAACTTCCCTGTTGATTTATGCAACTCTTGCTGATGAATTTAAACAAATATTCAGGAGATTCTTAAGAAAGTTAATGCTATAATGTTCCTATTCCTCAGTTTCCACAGGATGCAAGATGGCAGCTTGCATTTCATAAGCTTTTTGAACTAGATCCTAAATAACAAATAAGCAGTAGATGTCCTTAAAAAGACCTCTCAGGGCAAACTGTGAAAGTATCATAAGCTCAGTTTCAGTAACTTTCTGTGTCTCTTAGTGGAACTGATGCAGTAATTCACTCCAGAAACATCTCACTTTTGCCTAAGTTTCTTCTGGGAACCTTCATATCTCTAATTCCCCAAAAAATAGATTCTGATCAGGACAGCATCTAAGTCCATATTAAACACACTAATTTTATATACTCAGTGGTTAAGTGATCCTGTAAGCAGGGAGACACATCCTGAAAACCTGTAGGTTTTCATTTGTCTGGGCTTATTTTGCAAGATGAAAAACTACTGAATTCCAGTTCACGTGCATATGTAGAGATGCCTCAGAGCACTCTAACCCCTGGTTAAAAAAATCACTTAGTCGCTTTCACTATGTTAATTTAAATTAAGTTAAATGCACCATAAACAACACAAATTAAATAATTTTAGGAACATTTATACGAAGGTAAATCAGTTTTTTATCTAAATTACAGTAAAGAGTTCCAGACCTAGTCTTTTTGGACACAGATGTCTTTTAATCAGTTTGAAGCATTGCTCTTCTGCTTGCATCCTTTAAGTGCTAATGCACATTTGGGCAGTTTCCTGCATTGACCTCTTCAAAATAGATGATGGCTCTGTGATAAAGCAAAGAGGAGTTATTTTAAGTTTCTCTCTTACCATCCATTACCCTGTTACATTAAAAAGTCTGAATCTTATTTTATTGCCTGAATTGTACTAAAATTAGTATTAGCTTTAGAAGAGGAAAATCCAGTCTAAGTTTTTGGTTTTTAGAAAGAATCACCTTTTTTTCCCTTTTCAAGGCAACAGCAAATAGGCAGCTCATGGTCTTGAGTGGCAATTATTGCCCCAATACTCCAGGATTAAAGCAGTGGGGAAAGAGATGATTCTGGAGAGCTGCCTAATTTCAGGCACACTGACTGCTACCTCCTCTGGCATAGTCTTAGTTATTTCTTTACCCTGGGTAACTTGCCATATTACGTGGTGTGTAAATTATGCAGGAATCTACACTGAAATGCTCAGCTTTCAGGAACTCTGCTGTCCTTAGAAGCTTGACCAGGGGTAGCAGCAAGGTTTCTGATCATTTTCTTCCGCTGTTGCCTCATGACCCAAATTCTAGAGTACAGCTACAGTGTTATGCTCACTGCACCTATATATTTCTTTTTAGATTGCCATGGAGCGTCTGTACAAGCTTCTCATAATAATAGAAAAATGATTTGTTAAAATATAACTTTGGATCAGGTGAAAGCAAAAGAAAAATCAGCCAAATATGTGTAAAAGAAAGCAAAGTTAAGGGATATAAACAACATGTATTATTGTCAAGAGCGTGCTGTGAGACACATCTTTGTTTCCTGAGGGAAAACCTGGTAAAATGCAATCAAGGCATCGTTTTAGTTTGCTTATTCCCACTTTCTGTGCACAACATTGCGTAGAATGTATGAATGTAAAACGTTCCATATGTTGCCAACAGTAGCAGTATTGTCCTCTCTTTTTAATACAAAAAATGCATTAAAATAGTAAAATATTTTATTATTGCTTTTACCTTCTGGATGAGAAGCTTAATTCCTAGAAGACTGCAGGGAGAAAAAGAGATCATCTCAGGTACTACTGATGAGCTTACAGCTCAGTTCACCCCTATCAGAGATCAGAGTTTTCAGGAACAGCAAGTGCCAGGAGCTTTAGAAGGGCCACTTATTTGTCCCTGTTGAAATGAGGTGGGAGAACTTGGACACTTTTTCTGCACAAAAGGAAATTCTCAGTTTGGTTAAATTTGGGTTTAATGTAGACAGTTTAACTGATAACAATCCTTAGCAGTCTGTAGTTTGTAAAATAGGTGGTTCAGAGCCATAAGTTCTTGCCATCTGGGTTATGTGGTACAGCTGAGGATGCAGAACCCCTTCTTTGTCCAAGTTCTTGACTATGCTAGCTTATCAATGTATCAATTTCCAGATACTCAGGAGCAAAGTCTGAAAATGAAGACATAAACTTAAATTCAATATATGGCTGTGCTGCTGACAGACCACTGTGATATCTTTGCTGGAAGATAGTTGTACGTATGTTCTCCCTCCATTTTTTCTTTGTTTTAAGAGTCTGTCAGACCATCTAATTAATTTGCTTTGTATTTAGTAGTATTATCTTTTGTTTACAATGGCTTTTCTTCACATCCTTTGCAGGGCTAAGATGTCAGGGTGCTATGGATTTACCATGCATTTTTAATGCTGCCATGCTGTGTTTAACTTTCACTTTTCATTAAGCATCAAAACTGTGAGAATTAAAAGCCTGCTTTTGATGTTCCAATAAAAACCGACAGTCAAATTTGGCATAAGAGCAGGAAGATTTTTTTTTTTTTTTTTTTAAGTCTAATTTGACACTGAATACCCAAAATAGAGGGTGGCAAGTAATTTTAGCATAAACACTGTAAAAGGTAGGTAAAAATATGAATCTTTGTCATTAGTAAATCATCTTAATTTGTAAAGCAATTTAACCTATTTTTATTGAGATCAATAGGTTTTTCACTCTGATACTGGAGAGCTGCGTCTGTAAATTCCTATGACGTGGTCTAAAAAGCCAAAGACAATTGCAAATATACCGCACCTTTCCATTGTTAGAGGAATGCTAAAATAATTTCATAAGCCTCTCCCCTTTTATAAAGGGTTCTGCAATTCAGAATTTAAGCGTGCATGGCATGGAAAAGTAGCTGATTTGACGGAAATGTAGTTAGGAAAAGAAGTTTTCATCATGTAAACACTTTGGGTTTTTTGACTGTTTATTTCACTTAGTCTAGACTTCAGAGTATGCGTGCGCGTGTGTCTGTATATATATGTAATGAGATCTAACAGACCTTTTACTGATTAAAGACAAAGAGGAAGGAACTAGGAGAGAGGAGCATGGCAGGATAAGTGACTTGTAAGTTGTATTTCTATGCACTTTGCTGGAATGTTCTTTATCCATAATAGTACGATCTTGTGCCTGTTTTCTGTTCCATATGTATGCCATTTATAACTGCTTCTTCTCCCTTGATGTCAGAACAGACACGTTATTAGTGTAAAAATTGCATTACGCAACACATCATTTCTGATTTTGAGAAATTCTGAAATTCCACGAAGAGGTTTATCTATATGCCAAAGAGCTTGAAGAAAGCAATGGCATGTTAAATTGGGGATCTTCAGACTTAACAGCATGAGCTGCTGGAGCAGTTCATTTCGACATATTCTTTTTCAAGCCTTTTTCCAGTTATTTCAGTTGGCATGATGGGCTGGTTTGGACTTCTTGATTGTTTTATGGCAGTATGAGCACACACAGAGATATTTAAGACTATGCTTGGGTGTCTAATGTGGGACAGTATGCTTTAGTATCCCAGTAAGTCTAGATTACCAGTTATGTGATGGTGTTTGTTACTTTCCTGAGTTTCCTAATCTCTCCTAAACATGAGTTAAGCATTTATGCCATAACTCAGAGCTAGCTTACAGCATGTGAAACTCTGATGTCAATAGTACCGTGTGGAGAGAAACAGGCATTACTTGGAGCCATATGAAAAGAGTAGGGAGGCATTCCTAGGTACATGACCGTGTTCCTTTGTTTTGGGAATAAGTCACAATGAATGCCATATATATACCCAAGTTTTCTGGCAGTATTGGATCTGGATCAGGTGGATTGCTTTCCTTGAAGAGAAGGCAAACTCAAAGATAGTTAATTCTATCTTAAATTAGCTAATGCTCTATTTCTTGTTTTATATTCTTCTCAAATGTATATATTTTAATCAACTTGTATTATCCACAGGTTTTTATATTACTAAAATATAACTTGTATTTACGAACGTTTTCATCTGATATTTATTCTTTCTCCTCCACATTTCCTTGTACCCATGATAAAATGTGTAATCTATAAGTACAAAACTGTATCATTCATCTTTGTATTTCTTTATTTTGCTCTGTCTTTGTTGTGTCTGTCTCTAACAGGCTCATCTCATCTCTGTATCTTCCTCATCTCCTATCCTTTGGGTTCTGTAAACTCCTTGAAGGTTCAGAGGTAGTATAAATACCTATTCTGCTTCGGCTTCAGATCATTTCAAATGTACACCCATGTCTTCATCTCAGTTTCTTGGCAGCATGCAACTTCTTGCTATAGTGATTAAAAAATACCTCAGGCCTTTGTCAGCAGCTGTGGCACACTTAAGAGAAGCTTGTGTGGAATTATGTTGTTTTTGGGGAAAAAAAAAGTGCCATTTCTTTATAAGTTCATTTTCTTACATCAATTTGTAAAACTGCAAATCATAGCATTTTTAGTTAAAACTGCATGACTTCATGTGAATTATGCTTGAGATTCAGGCCTAGCATTAGAAAAACAGGTAAAGTGACTTCTTCCTCATCCTCTTAAATTATGTATCATTAGCGAGCACCAAATCTGCTTGTTTACACAGGTACAATGGGAGTGACATGGTTCTCCACCAATTTAAAATGTTATGCATCAAGAGGCGTAAAAGCACATACGCAATTCAGCCTGCAATAACGGTATCACTGCTCTGTTACATTAGAATTTTACCATATACTTAGGAAAACTTACTGTTTTTCAATCCTTGATTTTTGATCTGGAAAGCGTGTCCATTTAAATTTGGAAAATTGGTGACTAGTTTCAGTGAAAAGCCTGAAGATTGTTGTAGCTGGCTTGCAAATCAGATTTTTCTTCTGAATGGGAAGAAATCTGTATGGTTTAGAAAAATAAGCAACTTCTTTTCTCATTCAGTTTCCTTTGATGTGTCAGTTGCATCCAGTTTGTTTCCATTAACTGTGATTTGTATCTGAATACATTGTTCTTAGTTTTTTTCAGTGGCATGCTGGAGACCTCTTGGATTTTGATTAATAAATACAATACACAGTTAAATGTCTTGAGCTTTAAATTTTAGGGAGTAAGAGTATGTTGCATGTGACATTCATTTACTGGGATTATTTTTTTTTTTTTCAGTGTGGCAGGACTAAGTCTCAAAATGCTGAGCTCTATCTGCAAATCCAAACTTCTATTAGTGTAACAAATATGGACCTTATTTTGATGGATTTTGATTTTTAAGTGGCTTGGTTTTGCATGACTACTTTTTATGTGAACTCTTGCTCTATTCAAAGCTCTGGCAACTTTACATTATCTGAAAAAAACGCTCATTTTTAATGTACACTAATTTAAAATATAATTTTTAAAACTGTGCTGATATTGGCTTTTTAATACATGGATAAGCCTTAACATCCATTTTAGTGTGGTTTTATCTGTTAGGTATTAAGTTCCTTTGTATGTAGGCTGGATATTTCAATGATACCACATTGTGCATTTGTTTGACTGATACTTTAAAAAATCTCCATGGCTCTCTGATGAATTCTTAAAGAATGCAGCTCTTCAGATGCTTTATGTAGATGGACTGCAGGATAAATCAAGGCTTTTAAACTTTAGATTTATAAGAACTCAAAGTACTACATTGCACTCTTAAAAAATAAAATACTGTATTTACCCCATACAATGTATAAATAAACATTTTGCTTGAGAGAGCTGAAATGTAACTGGCAAGGACAGGGCATGGAAGAGCTGAATAAATGGCAAGGCTGTTGCTGTTCTTATTCCGTCTTACAGGGAGTTGATGGTTTATGCCTTCACCATACTTACCAGCCTAAACCCCATATTGCCAACTCAAAGAAGTAATAAACCATAGCAAGTGTTTTTCTCAGAGCAGATGTTTAAAGCCTGGCTAGGGTTTGGTGTTATTTTTGGTTTTTTTGTTTGTTTGTTTTGTTTTGTTTTGTTTTTTCTTTTGCACAGAGTGCTTTGAAGGCTCCCATATTATAAAGATAAAATTTGGAGAAGACTTGGGATTTAGTGTATTTGTATTCCAGAGGCAGTTTGACGCGGTGGTGACTGTTGACGTTTTGGTGGAAATTAGAGAGGAAATGTTTTTTTGTGGGTTTTTTTGGTGGTTTTTTTTGTGTTTGTTTGTTTTAGTCTAGGTAAGATGTCACAGCTCCCCTCTTCATTCACATAGCTCTTTAACTGATTGTTGCTTCATGGGACCATCATGGTGCCAATAACTGTGTCCTTCATTCAGAGAAAACAATCAGTTGCTGAAATTAAAAGTGGCTTGAAGATAAAGCACATATATAGTTGCCAACATGCTTTAGCAAACTGAGTATTTTTAACAACATGGGAAAACCAGCATAGCATGGCGATGCCAGTGTTCACTAGGTTGCCATCAGTATGCTTTTGGTCCTACCACATTGGGAATTGCTCATGCACTTAACAGTATTTACCCCAAAGACACCTCCTTTAAGTCAACGTGAAATCATACACAAAATTAAATTAGTTCATGAATTTTTGTGGCTTCATAGCTCAGAAGTAGAGGAAGCTACCAAGTATAAAAATAACCATGTAGCATTGCAGTCCTGCTCCTAGGGAGAGGGCCACCATAGCACTGCATCTACCTACTATTTAGTGCAAAATATATAGGCATTTAACAAAAGAAATATGTATAGGAGCAAAAATCTCTCCAAAACCTAGTCGTTTTTGTCTTGCTTTTCTGTTGAAGGGCCACACGGAGACTGAGTTCCAGATTTGCATTTTACTGACTGATTGTTGCATAAGAAACACGAAAAGTGTGTTTAAGATGCTCTTTAAAAAACTTTCCCCATGACTATCACGTGAAAAGTGAAATTACCTGAAAAGTGAAATTACCTGTCTTGCCTACCTTGTATCTTTGATTGTTATTCAATACAGTAAAAAATACAGTAAAAAAACCAAACTTCTTGTTCCAAGATCCAGAAAGCTGTCTTAAGTTGTAGAGCTATTTAAACATCTCTTACTGCCTCAAGGTAAAACTTGGAGTAATTCTTTCAGATTACTCCAGCATATGGGTAAATCAAAGTTTGAGGTCTTCTGTTGGCACAGAAAAAGAACATATGCTATTCTTACAAACTTCACATACTTACTGGTTGTGGCTTTTATTTCCTACTATGTATATTTTTACATATTTTTCTCCTAAAAGAAAAGTGGACACCATTTTTTAAAAGCTAGCCTTTGGTTTGTTATGCTAATTGCTTTTGACACCTCCAATTATGATGTTAAAACTTCAGTATTTTTAACAAGTGGTCCATGCTTCGAGTCCTTTGTTGGTCAATATTTTTATCTCCCTGGCAGATATCCCTGCTCTCATTTTCTTGAATTTTAGGGTCCAGGGAAAAGAAGTATAAATGTAAATCCCTAATTAGCAACAGAAAGATAATGAACTATTTCTGTTGCTTTCCTGTAACATCTTTATAACATAATATGTATATTAGTATGAGTAATTATTACAAGTATTTCCCTTTATATAGATCCTAGAATATAGAGGAGTGTCTAAAAGGAAGAAATTAAGAGGTAAGAAGGTCTACTATTACTAGATTTAAAGTTTTCTGGGAATAAGTTAGGGCAGAAATTTTCCCTGAGCATTTTATGGCTTCTCTGTTAGAATTAGTGGAAGGTTTTTTTGTTATGTTATTAAAATCTCCAAAATAGTACATAAATCAAATTTATATATGAATTATTTTTAATAGTTGTAATACTACAGGGTGATTCCTGTAAAAATAATTCTAAGACTGCTAAATAAACAATACAGAAAAAAATGACAATGTGAAGTAGTTTATGGGGTTACATAGTGTAAAGGTGATGGTGTAACAATGATGTAACTCGGTGATTTTTCTTTAATTTCTAATTAAAACAGACAAATTGAATGACCGTTTATAAGCATCTTGCATATTTAATAATTTCTGGCTTCCGATTTGCAAAAGTTGTCTCTTATGACATTTAGGAATTAATAGTGTTTTTTAATGTAAATTCCTTTAAGTTACATTAGTATGTTGCTTTCTGAAATCAATCCTTTATTCTTGTCATATGTAAATTCTAATCCTGACTTATTTTTATCTACTTGGTTAGGTTAACATGCTTGTCATGTCTGGTTTTTTGCCATTCTCTATTTCACTATAGTGCTGAACAAAAGCCTTAATTTCTATTCTTGTTTTGATCTTTGTCTTGAATCAGAGAGAAAATGGAAATATTTACATTTTTAAGATTGATACATTTAATAATAAGATTTCTAGCAATACATTTTAAAACATTTAAAAAGTGAAAAAAAGATTCTTTTAGAAGATTTAAAAAGTGAAATCTCTCTGGCTATGCTACCAGGATGCAGCACAAGAGTCTAAAAACTGTTTTGTGTCATGGGAGGTTTGCCTAGTGGAAAATGAGATGTTGATTTTCATGAAAACCAGCGTTTTCCTTGAGCAAGTGTTTCAACTGGGAATTCATGACCAGATTTAGACAGGGATACTGTAGTGCTCAGCTGTGACAGAAGCTGGATACTTTAGCATTTTGGCAATGGTTGAGATACTCGTGCAAGTCTCCCATCCTGTTCAGACTGGATCCTGCGAAGCGCTCTGTTCCCTGTGGCTGAGGGCATGCTTGGACCGCAAGCGTGTGTAACAGCGGTGTGAAGGGACACACCGTGGCTTTTTGAATTGCCCAGACAATGTGCCTAGCTTAGGACTTTCTGACTGTCTTCAAGTATTATGAACATATGGTCTTTGTTACTGTGCAAGTTGAGGTTGATTTTCACCAGAACCAATGTTTTCACATCATCATTTCTCAGTCATATGAGAGACTTTATTTGCTATGGAAACAAATATATGCTGGGCATGAGATGCTGACTCTGGGCCAGTTGGACTCAGTAGTTATTTCTGGGTATGTGTTAGGGCAGTAAGAGATAGTTGGCTCATATATTTGGTACTTTTTCCTGTGCTTTGTTGTGGTGTTCAGAGCTGTGCACAGCTCCTGCCCTGCCGGGGAGGGAGGAAGAGTGAAGGCAAGCAGGGAACGGCCTGTCACCCTGTGGGGTTTGTGTGCTGCCCTACTGCCAGCCCCGCACCCTCAGTGTGTGTGTGTGATGGCCTCTGGCAGTGCACAGGGGCAATGTTGGCATTAAGTAAAAATACGCTTTATGTGTCATATACTTGTTACTTAATCCTGGGGTGTTTTTGAGCTTTCATTGGCAAAATTTTGTTGGTCACAAGGCTTACTGTTTGCTTACATGAGACTGAGGCGTGTTTAAATACTTCTTGTCATCTTGGCATATTTTTGAAACTTCTATAAAATACTTTCCTAAATCCTCACTGGAATTTTTTGAAAATGCGTTTGCTGAAGTATTTGTTTTACACATGTCAATAATCACATTGTTCGATACTGAGTTTTTAAATAATCTTAATTTCCAATACATCTATTTTTATAGCACTTTTATGCTGGGTTTTGTAGTTGTTGTTATAATCAGAACATTCTTACACACGAGTAAATTTATGAAAATTAGTAATCCTGTTTTATTCAGTGAGGAGTATTCTTGTAGACAGATATTGCCCAAAATTGGCAGCTCCTCAAATGACTTACAAAAACTATATGAATGCAGGGCTTCCCTCAAATGTAATACCTTAAAAATTGTAAGCTTTAATTGGCACAGAAAGTTTGTCTTCCAATATTCAAGAGTATCTTTTACATTTTATAAATTACGTTCTCCCATTCCTAACTGCAACTGTGATAAATGTCTTTTGAGACTGTGTTATTCTAAGTAAGTCTTTAATTAAAATGCCATGTTTAGATGCTTCATATACATATGATATGAAATGTATGTAGTTCTTTAACAACTATTTCATTAGATATTGCTTTATTTATAGAAGTAATTGTTAGTATTCTGTAATAACCGTACTTTTTTTAGCAGGTCAGATTGTTTCCCCACAGTCTGCTCCAGCCTGTATTGAAAACAAAAATGATGTGAGCAGAGAAAACAGCACTGTTGACTTTAGCAAGGTAAGTGTTCACTGACGGTGAAGAGAGCTTCCTGACTACCAAATAGATCTTTTAATTTAAATAAAATGAATCCATGTGAATCAGGAAAAGCTGTGAAGTGCAAATTTTACTTCAGCGTTAAAGTTTTGTGTGCACTGCAACACAGTTTGTATATAACAGAAAAGAATTTTTCATTTTCTTGATAAATTACTGGTAACAGGAAAACACAGTTTAAGAACATAGATAAATTTATTGCGTGACAATATCATAGATGTATATTTGTAGAGGGAACTTCTACAAATTAACAGAAAATTATCTAAGTAGGAAAGTAATTCAGAATTCTTATAATTCAGATTTACCTCTCAGATTTTTACTTTTTGTAGAAGTAATGCATGAATGCAAACTACACTGCTTATATATATATAACCTGAACTCGTGGATTCCAGATGTCTCAAACAGAATGTGTTTCTGTAAACCTATAACTTAATTCTTCTGGCAAGCCAAGATATTTCAGTACACTTCACAAAAGATGTTAACTGTTCAGTAGTGGAGATTGCAGTGACAGTTCAATGTTAGATAGCAAAGAAAAGCAAATAGCTTTTCAGCTTTAATGTAAAGGAGAATCCTCATTTGTTTAAGAAGTCTGTCTGTACCTAAAACAAACTGTCACATTAGATACAGATGACAGACTGACAGGGATAGATGAGTTCAGCTGACACATTAATACAACAAAGGTTGAGTAAGTGAAGAAAGGTGATTTAAACCAAAATTCTGCAGAACAGCACTTTGAGTCTGTTGAATCTTAATGTTAGTGCAACTGAGCTAAAAGTAGAGTTATGTGATTGCTCCATCTGGTGCCAGACTTATTTCCTAGCAGCAGTAACTATTTGTATCATTTGAATTCTTGACTGAACGTGCCAGACTAGGAATGGTATATGGCTGAAATAAAGATGGGAAACAGATCTTTTTGTCAAAGACAGTGAGAAGAAAGGAGGCTGGCTGGGGATATATTATGGACCACATTTCTACAGAGGTAGCAAGGAGATCTAAAACAGTGATAAGTTAAAAATTTAATGCTAATACTTGAAAAATATTTAAAACTAAGATTATAATGCTTTAAAAAGTCAAGTATTATTTTGGTTTCCTGATATTTATATTAAAAGTGTTAACTAAAACTAATTGTTTTGGCAAGTGTTCTAATATCAAGATGTAAAATCTTGTAAAGGATATCAATTATAAATAAAGCTGTCTATTCAAAATTAAGCTGTGCAGAGGTGAAGCTCATAACAACCCAAAGGGAACGACATGACTTTCTTTAGTGCTTTTCTTGCACGTTTCCCCAGTTGCTTTGAGTGTTGCAGGATCAAAATCCCAGTCTGTTACCTAGCTGCATGATGTTTGTAGTAAACAAGAATGGAGGCTGCATCATTTGAACATTCACTCACTATTCTTGTAGTGCTGTAGCTTTGCTGATTGAAAGAGCTCTTCCTATTTAAACTGGCCTGAGAAGAGATCACATGTCATCTTTTGGCTAGCCTCAGCAGTGTTAGATACCAGCAAGCATGTCAGGAATATGAAAGGAACAACTTTTGTTTGCAGGAATGAAATAACAGTAAAGGATTGTAATCCAAATATGTTTTTGACTGCCTTTAGATAGATCCATTTATCCTTTTGAAGATGCATAAGTAAAGTACAATTTCCCCTTGAAATGTGCTATTGCAATAACTCCAAATGGTTATAATTGGAATTATATGCACAGATTGAGAGGAAAGTAGAGCAGTACACTGATTTTCTCTTGAGTATTGTGATTTCTTGCTCTAATTTTGTTCCACATATTAATTTCATTTATCTTCTACAAAAAAGCGCATTTGACTACCTCACATATTCTCTCCTTGCTAATCTATCTCCCTTGGTCTACTTCTAATATTCCAAATTTTGGAGTTGATTCAAAAAGCTGACTTAATCTGAATGCAGCACTGAGACTGATTGTATTGGTATCTATTTATGAATAATGTGAGACACGACACTAAAAGCTGTCTTGAATGTTACTTCAGTAGCACAGAGAGGGAGATGTAGTTTCTGATGTTTGTACTTGTAAATGTGTCACTCCTCTTCCTCTGGGGACACCACGAGGACTTTGTATTCCAGGAGTGATATGGAGGTGATCTGTCACAGCACCACTTTATCCTGTGTCTGAGCAGGATGGGGATGGCAGTTTAACAACTGCATCTGGTTGGTCTCTGCTTCTTATGCCAGAGGCTGAAGGGAACCCTAGTTGTCCTGAAATACGAAATGCATAAAGAGACTGCACCCGCATCCCTTCTCATGGCAACGTTCCTACACTCCACATGGAAACAGTATTTCTGAATCAAACTCCAGTCCCATACTGACAGAGTTTGGTCTTTCAAACACCGTGTGAAATAATTGACTTGTTTTTGAATACTGGTTGGCTCTGCTTATAAATAAATTTGATGAATCTGTGTCATGGCTTTCCTAAGAAGTGATGTTGGGTATTTTCTGTTTGTCTTCATGTCAATTTATGTTTGGTTCTGGGGGAGGCCCCCACCACTCTTTTCGGTCCTTGAGTTGCCCTGGAAGGGAATGGCCTCCACATTAGTTATTTAATTTTATGTTTAATCAGAGCTTACTGGGACTATTTAGTGCCAGGTCATGAATGTGGCTCAGGTTAGGGTGCAGATTAAGATGCACATGAAGTCTCTCCAGCTAAAGACCTCTTGGGATAAGAGATGTATAATGGATAGGTTAGATGAAGCATTCGAAGGATGTAGCTTCTACCATTGCCCCAAATTCACTCCAGGACCACGTCCGCACTCGTTATGTAGCGGAAGCAACACCTGGGGTTTGGATGCACTTGCCCAGTTTGATGCTTCTCTGCCAGCTACTTTCCTTTTAACTGTGGCTCTGTTCACTACCTAGAAGATCTTGGAATCTTAAGCTGATAAACAGTACAGGAAACATACCTGGAAATACTTTCTGGTAGACAGGAGGCTGAATGTTTCATTCAGATTTGAATATTGATCCTGTGATCTGTATCGTAGTGGGACCTTAAGGTGACAACTGTAGCATGTTGTACATGAGACATTAGTTATTAAATATTAAATCCATTCACAAGGTAAAATCGGTACAGAATGCACATTGCTATGTTCCTGAAAGACTACTTCCTTTCTCTCAACTATAAATGACCTACGACACCAAAACTAGGTGCAAGGTGAATCTGTTTGGGTTTTGTATTTAACCCTGAAGAGTTATTTTGTGACTTGAGTGGGGAATAGAATTTATCTCACGGATACTTTACCTTGAAAAAGTACTTGGTCTCCAACCTTCCAGGTTGATTTGATGCTCGTTTAACTTTGTGAGGTGTTTGGTCATCATTCTAGATTAGCTTAGGGTAGCATTAGACATCTCTTTGTGATCTCAGTGAAATAAGATTTCATTACACAGGCAACTGTGTTATATCTGAATTCTGATTTAGTGCCAGAGCCATTTGCAAGAAAACAATTTTCTAAATATTACCAAAAACTGTGCAAACTAGTACTGACAGATGGCTGTAAGATAGACATTAAAATGGTCCACTTTAACAGTTTATATTGGATTTGGTTGCTGTTGTTGTGTTTAGATTAATAAAAGGAAAGCAAATGACAAAATTCCTGCATTTTGAAATGTAGACAATACTGGTGCATAATGAAATCAAACATACATTATATACTCTATTACTCCGTGTCGATCTTTGTTACAGAGTAAACTCTAGACTGATACCGAGGAAATAAATACAAATGAACACATTCCTACGCAAATACCTTGAGCTTATGTAGCAACGTCATGATGAAGCTGTTTCTCTGTTTTTTCCTACCGTCCCTGCAAAAGTCAACATCACTGCCTTAAAACTCCAAAGTTTTTATTCTGCTTTGTTCTTTCAGTTTACTCTTGAGACAATCATGGTCATAGCTTATTTTCTGTTATTTTCAGCAGAAGGGAACTGTCTTCCGCTAAATCCGAAAACAAAAATACATCTCACTTAGAGTAGTAGAAGGAAAATTACGTGTAGTGGAACCTGTTCTTCTTCTCATTGAGATTATAATACAGCAACTATGAATTATGAATTCATGATTTCCAGAGTTGTTATTATGGAAAAATAAAGTGTCTTCATTTCTTCTACTGTTAGACTTATTGCTTCTGTTATGAATTATTGATGCTGTTATGATTATTGATAAAAAGAATTACTATGAAATTAATAATATATTCTTAACAAGATTTTGAATGTGATTTGTTGTCTTTATAAATTAATTCTGCAGTACTTTATGTTTCCAAGAAAAATTAGTCAAATAATGAAAGACCAGTTGTTTGGTTTTGAGAAACATTTTTATTTAAAATTATTCAACAGCCAAGAATAATAGAAACTGTATAATTGAAATAACTAAGATTATAGTGCAGTGACCGGAAAGTCTCTGTCAACAAATCAGGGGGAAAAAATCCTTGTGAATAGCTTTTAGGTTGTAATTTAATGTACTTTTCCCAGGTTGACCTACACTTCATGAAAAAAATACCACCTGGAGCTGAAGCATCAAACATCTTAGTTGGTGAACTAGAGTTCCTGGACCGTGCGGTTGTTGCTTTTGTTAGGTTATCTCCTGCAGTGCTGCTTACGGGACTAGCTGAAGTTCCGATTCCAACAAGGTAGAATTGGATTTATTTCTCTTCATGTTTTTCTGAGCACCTTGTGGAGACAGGGTGATGTGACCTTCAACTTTGTCATTTATTGAATTATGAATTTGGTTCTTTCTTTAACTTTCTTTAACAAAGATATCTCTTAGAGACATCTTCGTAGTCATCCTTTAAATGATGTATGGGTATATATGCAGAAACATGCTGTTTGTGTGTGCAGGCAATCATTCTTCGCAGAAGTAGAAATGATAGCTTGTTAGGTTACAACATGCAGTTTATCCTATAGAAACTAGTAATACTGCAGATGAAATACCAAGGTGAAATATTGAGCTCCTTAGAATATTTCATCTGGAATTGAAACTACTTGTGTGATACTGTGTAATTATCTCCAGAAAAAAAAAAAAGAAGAAGGAATTGAGTAAAGGGAAAAAACAAACTATGTGATTTGTTTGACTAGGGATAGCACATGGACGAAGAACATGCTGTAAATATCACGCTCCTCTAAAAGTTGCTTCGTAGATAGTTGCATGGTAGTGAATGTGACTTTTAACCATGAATTTTTATTAGATTAATTTTTTCTAAGTTGAAACTTTTTCTGATGAAGTACTTTGGTTCTGAGAACAAATTATGAGGAATTTTAAAAAAATGTCTAAAGTAGACTTTGTAGTCAAATAGAAAGCATTTAAATAGATCTGCAGATATATTGTTTCCTGCTGGGGTTGATTCAGATCAAAACTCCAAAGTGATTCTCCCATATCTGAGTTCACTCACTTAATTATTATTGCAGTCTCTCACTTTTTTTTGTACTTATTCATATGTTTGTACACATATTCTGTCTCTCTTTCCCCTTCCCTCTTTTAGTTTCTATAAAAGCAGAATTCTGACAAGAGCCAGTATTGTATTCCAGTTGTTTGTGACACTCAGGAGGGAGTGTTATACTATGAAGAAATGCAATGCTGAGACTCAGATCTTTGCTCCTAGTCAGATAAACAGTATAAAATTTTCTTTAAGTTGTATTTACTTTGGATATGACCTTTTTTGTCTTTTCTAATTTTTGCATGTATATAAGGAACATTGAGGGACTGAGCTGGCTTTAAAAAAAACTTCTGAAGCCCTTCCTCGTAACCTCCCCCAACTTCCCACAAAAAAAGCCACCAAAAGTAAAACAAAAGCTGTCTTGATTTTTGGCCAAAAGATTAAATAATTAAAAATTAGGATAATTAAGAATTTCTGCAAAATGTTTATTTAAAAAAAAAAAAAAAAGTTAGTCAAAAAATTGTCTTTTGCATTTTAGCAAAACTGAGAACTTCAGTTATTTCATTTGAATCTATCCTCTGCATTTTATAGAACCTTACTAGCCCCAAGCCTAGAGTAGAGGCTTTCTAGAGCCTTAATGGGAGTAAGAACGATTTAAAAATTATTTTTATTCGGGGTAATTTAACTTCCCCAATATTGCAATAATAGCACTACCATAAAATAGTTGATTCTGTTGAATTAACAGAATTAAATAAATTAATGTTAATGTGTTCTGTACATAGATTATAATTGCATATATTTATTATGTAAGATAAGGTTTGTTATGTAAGGAGGTTTTGATTGTCTCAGTCAAGTCTGACTGTGAAGCTTATGATATATTTTTGGAAGTTATTTTCACTTTTTTTCTAACCAGAGCTTCATGTTTAAATGCAAGTGTGAGGATCTTGAAGGAGATTATATATAATATTTGTCTTAGAGGTTCTTCTAGTTCAATTTTTAAGTAAGTATTTCTGTAGTATGTATACTTAATTTCAACCATCTATCCTTTACAATTTTTTTATTTATCTTTTATTTGCAGATTTTTGTTTATTCTTCTTGGACCACTGGGTAAAGGGCAACAATACCATGAGATTGGAAGATCAATTGCAACACTAATGACAGATGAGGTATTTTTATTCATGGCTTGGTTTTAGTCATTTTGTACTGACTGAAGAGGAGTAATAGGGAATCTCCAACGTGGGATCGTGCAGATGAAATGAGGCTAATCATACTGATGATGCACAAATAGCATTCTAGTTCATTTCATGATTCTGTAACAGCCCAGATTATGCTGCCATAAGGAGATAAGAAAATGAGAAACAATCACATGCAAGGATATCTTCACTGAGAAGATTGCATTTTACACAGTTACATTCCAGTGGTATTAATTGTGTTTTAAAACTGTAAGATCTCTAGAACATTTAGCGCCCATAAAGATGTTTTTCCATAGCAGCTGGAGCTTCTATGAAAACTATATACCAGAAACTCCAGTCAGTTGAAGCTGAGATTGATTGTTTGGTGGGAACTGCATAAAGCGCATTCTATTTCAGAGAAAAGGGGCCATCATGAAAAATGTTATGAGAGTATTCCTTTCTCCATCTCTTTTTCCTCCCACATATACGTCTCCATTTTTCACAGGTGTTCCATGATGTTGCTTACAAAGCAAAAGACCGCAATGACTTGGTGTCCGGAATTGATGAGTTTCTTGATCAGGTTACTGTTCTCCCTCCTGGAGAGTGGGACCCAACAATTCGAATAGAACCACCTAAAAATGTTCCCTCTCAGGTTTGTACACTGTAAAATTCAGATACTTTCAAACATTGTGATTAATTTTTGCTAGGTAGAATTAAGTCTCATTAATTTAGCATTTAGCAGAGTCACTATATAGGCATTTTGCATGCTTTTGTTTTTTTGGTTAATTTGCTTTAAGAGAACCCTTGTCTTGCGAGCATACAGTAGAGTGATGACATTTCATGTAGTTCAATACTAGTTCTCTTCTGAATAAAGATAGACAGTTGTATCTAAAGATCTTAAGTTCAGGGGTAATTGGTCATAAGCATCTTTGCTTATTCCGAACAGCCATGGTTTGCTTTTGTTCTAAGCTTATTGCAAGAATTGATCAAAGCTGCCTGGCTTGTTACTCTTTAAAATGTTTTCTGATACAAGATTTTCTGTGATCAATTCTTTATATTTCTTAGACCACAATTCCTTCTACTATTTCCTGTTATAGAACTCCTCTACAGCTTATGAAGAGGTTATGTTGATGAATCTTATAATAAAATTTGTATGTTTAGTCTTTCAACTCTCAGAGCCTGTTTCCTCTGCTAAAATTATGTTTTGGTTGCTAAGACCCATGGGAAGTATCTTTTCCTTCTGGTAGGAGAAGCGTAAGATCCCAGGAGTGCCAAATGGAACTGCAGCCCATGGGGACGCAGAACAACCTGGAGGACACTCTGGACCAGAACTGCAACGCACTGGAAAGTTAGTGAAAACATACACAACATCTTAAGTGTTCTAAGTGATGCACTTCCAAAGGAATCGTAATGGTCTGGTTCTCTCTCAAATGACTGGCTTGGCATATGATTTTTTTCAGGCATTTTTCCGGATTTGCATACCACATAGTTGAAAAGGACAATACATGCTAATTTGCAGAGAGAGGGAGAGGGCAAGAGGATCTGAGTTTTCACATTGTATTTATTGCAAGCTCCTTTCTCTGTTATAATTTATAAAGGTCAGACCTCTGTTAAACTTGATTAACATTTCTTATTTTTGTACAGCACGAAGGAAAAGTTGGGAATAGTCTTCTGCCATATATTATGAATGTTTACAACTATTTTGTAGTTGAAGTTTCTGGGTTGTGCAGCTTTAGCATTTCTTTTTTACCTCAGTAAGCCACGATATGTCCTGGTACACGAGGCTATGGTTACCATGCCTTTGTACCTATGGTACCATGTGATTGTGTGGCTGCAATATACACACATCGGAAGGAATAATTTGCCCCAAGGAATACTTACGTTCTCTCATCTAATATGGTATGGTGTAAGTGCATCAGCTGTAAGTGGCTGCCTTAGTGCAGTGTAGTTGTGCAATAGATTTTTCTTTTACTTTGCTGTCTCTTGATATTTAAATGTCATTCCTACCTGCGTAAGGCTAAAGATTCAGCTGCAGTGTTGGTGTACACAGTGGGGCAGAGATGATGACCAGTCTGGCTGTAAGCTGTTCTCTCACCGGTGAACTTGGTAATTGACAGCTTGAAGGATCGTTCTAGTGTTTAGGAGATGGTGCACTTCGTCTTCCTCTTCACCCCAGCAACATCTGATACATTGGGTGCCTGTGAGAAAAAGAGCATTGTGGGGATATTTACTTTAACTGTATGGTATATTGTAATGGAGCGTCTGTTCCTAAATATTTGATTATATTTAGCATAGCGTAAATGTCAAAAGATGACAGTTCTTGTCCTTGGAAAATTGTGGCCTACATTCAATTCTATCATCAAGTGTATTTAGGAACAGGTTCTCAAATAAAGAATGTGAAGCTTTGTATGTACACATGTGGGCAAATGGGCACTGCAGTAGCTCTTTGATTAAACAAATGCAAAGAATTATTTCACATCATAAATAATAGGGGTTTATGCGTGGGAGCTAACAACTATTCAGAAGTTTTGGGTCCGGATGATTAGATGAAGATTTTATAAAAGAACATGCAAATCAGTTTGTTTTAAAAACACAGTTTCCTGATTAAAGTTATCAAGACAGGGTTCCCAGAAACTTTTTTCTAGGAAGGATGAATTGTAAGAGTATGTATCCTTTGATCAAGGAACAATAGCTTTGCTGCAGTATATTAAAGCAATACTGTGGAAGAAAGTTTGGTATGCCTTTTTCATTAATTTGATTTCTTCTATTTTTTTTCAGATTTTTTGGAGGATTAATTTTAGATATAAAAAGAAAAGCTCCCTTCTTCTGGAGTGACTTCAGGGATGCTCTCAGTCTGCAGTGTCTGGCATCATTTTTGTTTCTCTACTGTGCTTGCATGTCTCCTGTCATCACATTTGGTGGTCTGCTGGGAGAAGCAACTGAAGGTCGTATAGTATGTGTTAAATCTGAACTTTTAAAATAAACTTACATTTCTAGGTTTGTGGTCAGCATTTTCTTACTGTTGCATGAATCACCTTTAAATATTGGTGTTTCAATGTTTAGAAGGCTACAGACTAAGACATTGCAAAAAGAACCTGTTTGAAAATTTATGGACGCTTCTCTCTGTATCATATTCAGAGTGCAATAGAATCGCTGTTTGGAGCATCCATGACTGGAATTGCCTACTCTCTCTTTGGTGGACAGCCTCTCACTATACTTGGCAGCACAGGACCAGTTTTAGTGTTTGAGAAGATCTTATTCAAATTTTGCAAGTAAGTGAAGATCATGATATGCATCATCCCTCGGGTGTTGTTAGGTAGAAGCAGACACACTGATCCCGAGGTTCCAACATCTACAGAATAAGATCAACAGTTTCTTTTGGAGTGGACTGCTTATGCTTTCAGAGTCTGAAAATTATGCAGTGACTGAGAATTGAATTGGTGGTAATGCAGAAAGGTTGATGGGGTTTTTTTATTGGTTTTTGTTTGTTTTTTAAAAAAAATGTTTTGAAGGGAATGCGAGCTTCAGGATGTTGTTTGTAGGGTTTTTTTTTTTTTGTATAATTTTCTACTCTGAAACTATACATTTAAATCTGTGGTTTATCTCATCCCTAACTCAAGCAAAGGGTGTTACCTCTCACCCAGGAAATAAGTGCAGTGGCAGTGGTGCCATCTTTCAATAGTCATTAATATAGACCCTGCCCTTCCTCCACCTGAACAGAAAAGGGGTGAAGCGTCATGCCAGAACAGCATATCCCCACACTTATCTTAATGTATTATACATGACATACCTCTGCCACAGTGTGGGTAAAAATTATGGCTGCATCTTGGCAACCATCATGCTTCTCTACAATCCCCTCTGCTCTTCTGCCTCATTGCTGTGATGGGGACTTCTGCACCAAGATCTCCTGAATCTCTGGAACAACATAGAGTAGGAGACCCCGCTTAACACCCCAAAAGCTCTTTCATCACCTTCAGGTAGACCTTTCAGTTCTATGTGATAATGTCACCCGATGCGTTTGGAGCTCTATTATCATATGCAATAAGCGTATCGGATTTTGATGAAAGTTGTTATTATAGCTACTCTTGCAGCTTAAGAAGAAATTGGCAGGTGTTGGCTGTTCACAAGGCAGGGTATGGGATAAAAAGTGGGTGGACTTTATACACTCCATGTGTGTGATTACTCTAAAAGCTGCTCGCTCACTTTGGTAGAGATAGAACTCTTTGTGTCCCGTTAATTGGGAGGAGAGCTCAGGTCAAGAGGTGACTTGACAGTATCTTCAGTTCACAATAGGTAAATAATTTCTGATTCAGACTGTCCCCAGAATCGCACATCCCTAGGCAAAGGAAATTTTGGAGCTGCCTCTTCTCCATTTACTGTGGCTAGACAAAGGATAAACTGTGTTTAATTTTTTTCTTTTTTTTAGAGAGTATGGGTTGTCGTACCTTTCTCTGAGAGCTAGCATTGGACTGTGGACTGCAATCCTGTGCATCATCCTTGTTGCAACTGATGCAAGCTCCCTAGTCTGCTACATTACCCGGTTTACTGAAGAAGCTTTTGCTTCTCTTATATGCATCATTTTCATTTATGAGGCCTTAGAGAAGCTGTTTCATCTCAGTGAGACATATCCAATCAACATGCATAATGATTTGGATCTGCTGACAAAGTACTCGTAAGTAAGACTTCTTCTGTTAACACTGGGGTTTTTTTTCGTTATGTTTTCTCTGTGAGGAACGCAAACCAGTGCACAGCAGGAAAAGTTCGCAGTAGTTGCGAACTTAACATGTGGAAGCTATTCAGTTAGGCATGATGCTGGCATATGGAAGTAGTAGTTACTGGAGGTGTGTGTACAAGCAGTACACATTTACTTAAGATAAGTAAAAAATATCTTGACTTGGGGTTTGGAAAAGCTTACACACACGTAACTTGGAAGTCCTAGAATAAAAAATAGGACTTGGAGGGACCTCAGCTTTAGGTCTTTATTCACATTTTTATTTAATGAGGTGTAACTCAATGATCTCTTACTATAACCCTGTACTGATGATTTGTAATATTTCATTGGGTGTTCAGGCAACATTTTTAGATCATATTTATCTGTTGTTTTTTTTTTTTCCAAATGGAAATATTGACCTATCTAAAAAGGATATAATTTGATGTACCTCCTTTATTTTAACCTCTCTGGCAATTAAGGTTCAAGCTCCAAGAACTGAAGGGGATTTGGAATTGTTAGGTGCTTCTCAGTGGTGATTGATTTAATCATAATTGATTTGTTCTTAATAACAAGATTTTTAATATGACTCCATTTAAGCAGCTTTACTTTATTGTGGAGTTTTGACAGGTAGTATTCTACTTGGGGAATAAAGAAGTGAATGGCTTTAATCAATATAGTTTCATTTAGAAGTAAAAACTCATAGACTTGTTTCTGTGACATGAGAACAAAAATGTTGTTGTAGTAAAGGACAAGATACTAGTCTGTCCTGAAGCCAATTAAGCCTGGTCACTTCAGCAACTAAAATGTCATTAAAAAGCATTTTCTGGAAGATCCCCCTCCAGAAATGTCTTTGTTATTTCACTGAACCCATTTGAAACCTCTGCATGAGCTGGGTGGGGCCCAAAAGGAACAATGCTTGAACAGTGCCACATCTTCTGTTCACTGGAAAAACAGGAGTGTCTCAACCAAATGTCTCATTTGTATTTTAAGCTGTGAAAAAACAAAACACAGCAACAGAGAAAATATTTGAGCTTTGTATATCACTAGAAAAATAGTTAGCAAATCCTGAATCTGAATGCTCATACCTTACTGCACAGAACAAGTTAAATTATAGAAACTAGTTCTGCTGTGACATATTCTCTCATGATGCTGAAAAAAATATTATTTCTCTCTAATAGTTTAATCAGTAGACAAAGGTATATTAATTTGAAGAGAAAGCAATAAACATCAAGAATATACCATGCATGCAGTTGAGGTTATATCCTGATCTTATTTAACTTCACTTAGCTTCTATGAACTTGGTATTTTACTCTAAAGAGCCTCATATAGCACAGTGTGTATGGATTTTTTTTTTTCTTTACCACTTTGAAGTAGTTGTCTCAAAGGGATTCTCATACGGTTTTGAAAAACAGATGTTGAAATACTACACAAAGACAAAAAATTATTCAGAAACCATTTAGCAGGTGGAGCTGAGATGTTAAAATATGTAATGAAAAGCATAAGCACAAATAGAAATAAGGATTCCTGGGTAGCTGAATCCCATGATATTGCTTGAGATTTCAGAGAAATAAGTTTAACAGTCTTGCTTGTATAGAGGTACAGTAATAGGTATCTCTATATTTTATGAAAGTGTTTTATCATCATAGTCCTTATGTTTACAAATAAATGTTTTTGGTTTTATTTAAAATTCCATTCATTAATCAGAATCCCAAATTGATTTTTGAAGGGTGTTGCTTACTTGCTGCCTGCCCTTGGTAACTGTCTTCATTGAATATAGAATGTGCGGAGCATGCAAAATGGTAGAAGAGCAGCAATTGTTGTCCTCCAATTACAGCTATAGACCTGTCCTGTCCTACAGTGTTGGAATACCAGCACAATCGTTTTAGATTTTCCAAACATAATTCCTGAAGGACAAGCGTCTTCCAGATGTTTGGAAGAAAGATTTGACCACTGACTGGTGGTTTCAAACACATATATAGCTATCAAAATTATTTGATATAATAGTTTTGCAGTTATTTATGGGGTCATCATTTCATACCTATATTCTCAGTTATTCTTTCACTCTGTGTAGATAGTACAAAGAACTTGACTTTTAAACTCTTGCATTACATTTCACTTTCGGCATTTATGTTGTATCTTCTACTTCAGCAATATCCTGTTCATTATCTATATCATGTCCATGGCAACTGACCCTACTAATACCAAAATGACTAGCTGTAGACATAGGTATAGGCAGCATAGCTCTTATGGGATGTGGCTTATATTTTTTTAACCTTAAAACTGATTGTTGGAAACGCCAGTATGCATATTGATTATCTTGTAAGAGCACATCTGCCGATTCCAAGGATCTGTGCTCTGAACACAGCAAAGTGGTAGTTCCAGCCTTTCTGTTCTCTCCCCTCTCTTCTCCTTCATCTGAGTTTTTCTTAGCTCTTCAGAACTGGCCCCGACAGGTTGGGAGAACGGAAAGATGTGCTCTGTTGGAGCAACTCTACATCAGCTGCCCAAACGACCAGTGCTTTCACAGCAGGCTTGGTGCAACCTTAACTCCATGGGTTTGCTGTGCAGATATGCACACACTATGTCCAGACACAGTGACCATTTGCCCAGAACATGAAGGTATCACAATTATCATACCCACAGGATCATCACAAGACAAGACATTTCAAATAACCCTCAGTCCCTGATCAAATGTCTGTACACGTCTCAGTTCCAGAAAGATCAGAAACTGGAAGATGAATAAGCATAAAAGCTTACTTGAAATTAAAATCTCATTTTTGTGTACTTGAAGTTGGGGAATATTGCTTTCAGAAGGAATTAGCAGCTTTTTCTGCAGCATCTGACTCCAGTCCTTCTGCTTGTAGTTTAAATGGGTAACAAACTTGAGCTGAAACTAGTTCTGTCCTTAAAGGACCAGCATACTCTGTTACAGAAGCTAATTAGTATCTGCTGTTTTGCTAATTAAAACAGCTGTTTGCATTTTCCTCTTTGGGGATTTTAAAGACAAGTTTTTAATTGTTAGAAAAGCCTTGGCAGTTCTTTAATTAGCAATGGGTGAACTTCAAAAGGTTGAGCAAATCATTTCTCTTTGAATGCTCAGCCAAAGCTTATGTAAAAGTTTATCTTGGATGTGCAATTCTGTGCTAGAAAACTCGGGTTATACTGTAAAATTTCTGTGTTTTCTGTATTCTGCCTCTTGCCCACTCAAAAAGTTGATGATAAATAGGTCAGGACACTATATATTTGAAGTGTTCAGTGTATGTTGTGGCTCAGCCCTCCTTTCTTCTCCCATGAGCTTTCCTAGGATGCTCTGATGTCCACAGGTAGTCTGTCTACATCCCAATACTGTTGCCTTTGCCCTGGTAAAGACATGAGTTTGACCCAGGAAGAGTCATTGGCATGCTGTTAGTACTGTCCTTTGGAATACTAGAAAGACAAAGAAAATAGTAATTTAAAATAGTTGGTATTTCAACCAGATTGGAACCATATTTCAAGTGAGAAAGAAAACCCATTCTGTATTTTGGGTGGGTTTGAATTCTGTCATAAACAGTCTCTGTTGCAGGATTTTGATGTAAAAGACTGTACTGCATGCATCTCCTCTTATATATAAGAGCATAGGAGTCATTACTAGTAGCTGCCATAACAAACCTTAGAAGACTATAGAAAGAACATTCAGAACAGTTGGGATTTTTTTTTTTAAAAATCAAGCAGACTCAAATATTTGAAAACCAGCTGAAAGTCCTAAAAGATTTCTTAAAAATTCGTATTTACCATTTTACCATTTTAGGTAGAAGATATGAGTTTGAGTTTGTTTCAGAATTCTATCTCAAAAAGACAAAAATATCTTTTGTTGCATGATCTAATTAATGTAGAACTAGTCCTAATGCACTTTTTACTCGTTTTCTTTTTTATACTTGTTCGTTACTCTGTGTTGAAATATTGGCCCTAATTGTCAGGTGATCTACTTGCAGGCAAATCCATTCAGCATTCATATGTAAGTTGGTCTTAAAACACCATCTTTACGATATGGGCGATAAAGAATAAGGCATTTAAGAGCTAAATCAAAAGAAGGACAAATACAGCCTGATTTTCAGTGTGCTACTGTGCTGCAATTTTTTTCTTTTTCAACTGTATTGTTTTGAAGGAATTTAAATACAGTAGATTCATTGTTTATTAAATGAAATAAACATACTTCTTCATCTGGGCTTTTCCTTCTTTCCTTCTTTCTTTCTTTCTTTTTTTTTTTTCTTTTTTTTACTGTGACCTTTTTGTGTTTGTCATGCCATTAGCATTTGTAGGTTGGCATAGCAACTCTCTTATTTCTGCACTCTCCTCCTCCTGCTTTTTCCTACCCCTATAGCAAATATATCTCCAGTTAGTGAATCCTGTCTGGAACACTGATGCACATCAGTTTTAATGTTTATATTAAATATGAGGATATAATTTTTGCTAGGAAAGGAGAACCCTACAACTGGGTGGGTTAAAAACAGAGATTCTCAAAAGGAAAACAAAATAAGCATTGTGGATGAAAGGAACGTGATTTAGAAAGCAATCCAGTATTCTTTAAAATGCAAACATTTTAAGATAGTTATCTCAGAATACAGAAGCTCAATTATTTCTCAGTATGAGGTTGCTTAGATCTTGGGATTTTATATACCTTTTGTTTTTTATTAATTCTTTTTTCAGAGTGATGAATTCATGTTGTTTTTAATAATCCTTTACCAGAAGTTACTCAATTATTAACAGATTACATTGAATAATTTTAAAGTGATTTCTTGGCATAGTAATATGCATATTGCAATCTGTCTTGGTATTGACATGCACTTAAGCATTAGGAGTAGAAAATCCCACTCTGATGTAATTAAGGAGCCAAGATCATGTCAATCTCAGTATCTTTTGCAGGCTATAGAAACCATTGCTTCTAGAAGGTATTGTGAAGATTAGTTTTGTGCACACCACTGTTTGCACAAGCAAGTTTTAAATCTTTCATTATCTGTATAACTTAATCTAAATACATTAGTATTGGATGCAAATTATGTTGTTTTATACCCTGTATTCCTTAAGCTGCAGGTGGAATGAGAAGAGTCAGTGATGGTAAGCATGGAATTTCTCATTAGGATCCCAGGCATGTAATTGAATTCCAATTCCTGTAATGAGTTCTTTGAACTTAGATATGAATATAGATTTTCTTTCCTCCTTCTTTATAGGTTTTTTTTCTACAATTAAGTAACTGTGCCATATCCTGTGTGTCTTTCCGTAAGAATGTCCCTCTTCTTCCCAGAACCATGCAACTGCCATCAGTGAGTTTAACTGGTGGTTCCCTTCTGCTTCTTGACAAATCCTGGAATCCAGAAATGATTTTTCTTCATTCCATTTATTCTAGGACTTCCCTGTGTCTGCCCAACCCAATTGACTCATTTTTCTCTTTCTCCCTCTTTTGAGGCCATGGAGTGCCCACCTTGCTTCATTCTTTCCTAATACTCATCCCCTCCACTTTGGAAACAGATCTCCTTGTTAAGCAGTTCTCCACAGCATTCAGTTTGTAGTTGATAGCTGGTCTACACAATACCTTCAAAATCTAGAAAGGCTTACAAAAAATCCTTGGGTGGTTTTGTTACAGTACTTTTATGTGTATTGATACACTACACCTGAACAATCGAAATTTAAGCTGACCATATAGCATTATAGTATATTACAGTATATTATTTCTGAACCAGCATTATACTGAATCTCTTCTCCACAGGTGTATGTTTTTTTAACTTTGGAAGCGGGGTGAAGTGACGTCCTAGAACTATTTCTCAGTGAAAACTTTCCGATGAATTGTCAATATCCCATGTAATTACACTACTTTTCTGCACATTAACTTCTGTGTATGGCAGTTACATACCATAGTACTGCTAAGAATGCATGGACTGCATGCTGCACCAGGCAGCTAATAAAGACCAACCTTTGAGTGACAGTCAAGGTTAACAAAGCTACAATGTCGTCATAAATCTGTTTTCTAGACTTTCCCCTTGACAGAACGTTCTCTTCCTGATGTGCTGTCCGAAGAATATCCGATTCTTTGAGATTTCTTCACTCTAAGTGGTTTCATCCCCCCCCCCCCTTTATCTCTCTCTATGCGTGTGTGAAATTGTTGTGCTGCTGAGTGCATTGTCTGGGTACTTTTATAGGCTTTTCTGTTTTCCTCCTCAACTTCACCAACTAAAATATATAGACTTCCAACTTTAGAGAATATATGTGGATGCCTACTGATGTTCGTGATTGTCAGAGATGGGCTACTTAACTTAATGACTTAATGGTCTAATTCAGGATGGCAGATCTTATGAATAAATGAAGAAAAAATCTTGTCTTGCCATGACAGCTGTGCTTTGAAAGGGTTTCGTGATACTGAGAATAGAATTTAACTGACAAGTCCATTTCCCATCAGTATTAATTATTTTGTTTCCAGTCTCTTCTCCACTGAGACTTTGATTTTGTCATTATGAATGTTGACATGAGAAGGAATACGGTGAATATAATGCCAGGGATATACAGGTGTTGTAGGTATGGGACAGCAGAGAAGTCGTCATCGTCTATGATATTGTTGTTGTCCCCTTCCCATAGCAGTTGTTAGACAAACAGAAGGACGCTGCGAGTGCGCATAATTCACATGAAAATGGTGTATTTGGAGACAACCTAAACGTGCATAGCATTCTGCTGTTGATGTACTTTCCTTCAACCTTGTAAATGCAACATAAAGAATACTTATGCATATATATATTATACTACCTTACTTTTAAAACAAAATTAGTGATATTTACCTTCCATTTCATACCATCTTCTTATTCTTTCTCTGCTATGTGATCAGTGTGCAGCACACTTGTAAAGCATACTCTGTGTCTTAGGGGAAAAACTTCCTACTCATATTACCAAATGTGTGCTCTGATATTCAGTGAGACATATTGTTTAAACAAGCACATTTTGTAACTTATTTGTCATACTTGCCTGTTGTTTTTTTAATAATATACATATTCATATTGAGCAAATCTCATTCTCTATCTTAAGTGAGCAAGAAAGAAATTTTGCCCTTCTAGAAAGGGGAAATGGTATGTTGGCTAATCATGAAGAAGCTGCAGTTGCATCTTTTATAGATCAGATCCTTAGCTAGTATAAATAGGTGTAGCTTGCAATATGTACATGCTGGAAAAATAGGAGCTCCAAAACAGTGCCTTATGAATTGGATAAAGTCATCAATAGTAACTGCCTCCTAGTCTTGAAGACAACATACTGAAATATGGCAACTGCCTAGGGATGAATGGCCATGAGGCTTTCAAAGGAGCCACACCATTTGTGTGTTTTATTTACTCACAAAAACACTGTGCAAGACTCTTGTTTGAAGCTTTTATACTGACTGTAATGGCAGCAGAATGGACTAGCACCATGCTGCATGTTTAAAGTCTGTGTGGGGAGGAGAGCATGCATGACAGGTTAAAGAGAAGAAAATGGTGAAGAACAAGCCTGAAGAATCGAGGGTAAAAGGTGGAAATTAGAGCGATTCCCCCACCAGACCCAGATTAATTTCAGTTGAACAAGTAGGCCTAGGGAATAAGTTTCTTGTTTTGCAGTAAACATAAAGTTTAGTGCAAGTTTAGTGTTTTTAGTACAGAACCTTTCACCTGACTAGTTGTTGAGCAACAACAATGTTTTATCTTTTATTGCTGATCTACAAAGGAGGGGGAAAATATTCCCCAACTTTACATATGAAATAACAGTTTTCTAATTTACTAACCCATATTCCCTTTCCCATTGTCCAAAGAAAGAGGGATCTTACAGACAGTCTTTTTGGTGCTATTAAGGATAGTAGTAACTATTCCTTTTGCAGAACAAAGAACACTGCTAGTTGTGTGAAGTGTCCTGAAGCTGCTGTTGTCAAATCCTAGTTCTGTTCTTTGAAAACAGGACAAGTTGTAGGGAATGTTGCACACAGTGAAGTTATGATGGCTGCCTCAAGTTAATGAAATTTATGAAATTGAGACTTACGAAACAAAAGCAAAAAGAGCTAGGAAAAATGTGGGGAGGTTGGGAGGACAAAGAAGGGAAGGGGGGTGCCATCAGTGATCTATACTGCCTATACTGTTACAGTTGGATTGGTGCTGAAGATTTAGCTGAAGTCTTGATCTTCCTGTAAAACGGAGAGAGGTACAGGCTCAGAGGATACCAGTTTGCCAACCAGTCCTAAAATGTATTATTTCTAATCTACCTTTGTTCCCCATTCTGGTTTGCCAGAGATTTCTTGAGCACCTTGGAAGATGTAAAGGCAATAAAGACTCCTTGCTCTGGTTATTTTTCTAGCTAGCAGGTTCAGGCCATTATTTTTCTGTTACTTTCTCCTTTTGTCAGTTCTGATCTTATGACAGTTCTCCTGCTGTTTCCTGAAGGCTGTCTTGTCTGAAATGGTTTATTAGTCTACCTCAGATTTATAAGCCACTTTGCAATAGGCTGTATTAGATGTTTAAATACCCTAGAGGAAAGCCTGGTTGCAAAATACGGACGTTTTAAATACAGAAGGGAGTGACCTGTGACTGGATATCTAATGCCATTTTAGATCTCTCAGCCTCCAGCTGCTGTGAAAACAAAGGCATGAGTCACCATAGACCCTCTCACATATGTGCCAACCCATCATGGATGTCAGAGATACCATGGGTATATAAGCACCCGTGTTTAGACATCTGAATTGCTCCCAGGAGATCTGAACATCTTGCAGTAGCCAAAAGTGTAGACGCAAAAAGAATTGTTCTGTCATCAGTGTGATGAAATGGGTATATTGTGAGATTGGCAGCAGAGATTTTTTTTTTTTTCACTGTAGTGACACCTATGCTTTTGCCACCACAACCAATGTCAGATTCTTCCCTGCCTATATTCTAGCCATGAAAAAAGCAGTTTCTTCCTAGCCATGATGAAAGAGAATCAAATGAATCATTCTGTATCTTTTAGCCTAACGAAGATGATTGCTGACTCCTTATCACTAAAAGGCATGGGAGTACGTTGCTAAGTTGGTACTGTATTTGGAGCTGAATATGTTGCTTAGAAAATACACTTACAGGTGTATGTGTAGTCTCTTGCTCATTGATAATAGCATAAACTCCACATAGATCTCTTGTAGTGGGCAAGTGCTCAGCACTTTAAACAACTTTACAAGAACTTAAGAGCATTTGAACCTCCAAGAGGCAATAACTTTTCACTTATTCCAGCGTTCTGAGTAATATTTTATCAGGAAAATAGAAAGATGTGTTAGTGGTTAACAATTCAGTGTGTTTTACTTTTTCTCCTGATAGCTTACCTCTCAGAGTAAAAAATCACAATGAAAGAGACTAAAAGTTTTAGAAGATTAAAGTAGAAAGCCTTATTTCACTAATGTGAGTTTCTCCTTGCAGGTCAGTTGTGTTGGGAAATAGTCATCATTGAAGCAATTACATCTGTTATGAAATGTCACATTTGGGTGGATAACTTTTTATGTTCTGGCACTGAATGTTACTTCCAGTTGTGTTTTCTGAGTTGGACGGGGAGTGTCTTACTATCTCACATTTCTATAATGTTAAGCAATTAGTGTGATGCTGGAAGACAGTTATACCATGGTACAATCTCACATCAAAATGTCAGTGTTGCCAAAAGACATATAATATTGAAAACCATGTAATGTTACATATATCAAAACACTGAGATCATTGTTTGAATGATCTTCTCAGTAGAAAGCAGGATCTGATCTTTACAGTTAGGGACTAATTCTGCACCCATTCAGTTACAAAAGCTGGGTGCAGGGTGATTTTGGTCTGCATGGGTGGAGTTTGCACAAGTAACTTACTTGCTGACGAACAATCTGCCATTGGTAAATGCCTGTGAAACTTGGTAAAGGCCAGACTGGAATGCTGTGAAGGAGGAAAGTGGTATTGGTATAGAAATAAACAGAGTGATGATCTCACCTGAAGGTGAATTACTTGAGCTGTATTAAGCTATAGCTTCAATTGTTGTGTTTCTGACTAAGGCAGTAGAAATTTTGACTTCTCTAACTTTTAAATGTAATTATGCAGTTTGCAGCAAGTGTAGCTGTACCATGTAGTGTTGGTGACATGCACAGTCTTCCCTTCTAGTGAGAAGGTGACTGATTGAACAGCCCACGTCACCTTGGCCTACTGTAATCAAGCCCCAATGGGCCATCGCCCAGCTTCTGGCCAGTTGGCGATCAGCGATTGACATCAGGGGGCAGGGAGCTCCTGTGCTCACAGGAAACAGTAGTAACCTGAAATAGCCACCTCGGTATTGTTGCATGAACATCAAATACTTCCTTGCGATAACGTAGACATACTGTTTGTTGATTTTATTATGCTACCGTGGCTCACTAGTAGTAATGTGCTTCATTTAACCTGTTTTGTAATATTTTAAACTACGCATTGGACACGCATTCATTCTGCACTTGGGGCCTGATCCACAGCATACTAAATATGTTTGAAAGATCCAGTCTACTTCAGTGACTTTTGGCTCAGGCCCTCTATTTCTCTGAATGCTGTTGCTTTTTTTTTTTTTTTTTGCTTTTTGCTCATGGGCTGTAAGGGTTTTTTCCTTCTTTTATAAATAGCTGCATTTAAAATAAAAGCAAGGAGTTGCACAAAGACAACCTGCATCTCTCTCTATGTATATATTAAATGCAGCTGTTGTCACGTGTAATATTGTAATCAAAATACTGTGGCACTATTCTGTACTCATAATGTAGATGGTAGAATTTCTTATATAGAAAATATTACAAATCTAGATGAGAATTGTCATTTTGTGGAAAGATAAACAGCCACAGAGAAAAGAGATGGCATAGCTAAGTGAATAAACTGATACTCTTCTAGAACTGGAATGGAAATGTATGCTTAATGGCTCTCCACCCTATAGTCAGATGTTATCCTGTCCCCAGCTACTCCCAAAACTTTATCAGAAAGGATAGTACAGAATTTATTTACAGCCATCATAAGCACGTTAAAATACTAGCAGATAGATAGTACTATAGATTTTTTTAAAGTAGAATTAATTTAAAGAGAACTGCAAAGCACACTTGACGTTTTGGAACCTACATAGTATCCTGCATATTTTGAAGGCTTTGTCAAAGAAAAAGCCTCCCTCAGTTGCTTCAGAGGCTTTAAAGACTTAATTTTGATTTTAAATTGCCTATTTGCAGTATTGTCCTTCCACACTGCCTTTTCACATTTTGTATGTTAAAACACACAATTTAAAATGAAAAGTATGCTTTTAAAGCAGCTGTGGGAAAAGGAAAAACGATGGTCAAAAAGGTTCACAGAGCCTTTGGTGCTGAACTAAAATTATAATTTGAACTGAAATTATCTGGCAAAGTAGAGCACGATTTCAGTATGTCATAAAGTTGATAATTTGGATTAATATCTGATACATCTTTTATTATTAAGGAAAAAAATACTATTTTGTCTTTTCAGATGCAGTTGTGTGGAACCAGAACATCCTAGCAATAGAACCTTACGATACTGGCAGGACTACAATATATCTGCATCTGATGTGCTATGGGGGAACCTAACTGTGTCAGTAAGTGAAATATTGGTACTTAATAAATAAAGGCATAAGCATAAATAATTTTGTCTCTCCTACTGCAGCAAATATATTGAAAAAAATACCATGTTTTTTCTGATCGTATTTGCTCAAATAAAGCATAAAATATACTTAACTAAGCAAAGATTAACATAGACTTGGTAGCATTATCTCCTTTTGTAAGCATTTTGCAGCCTTTGATAGTACACATTAAAGCAAGTATGTACATTTTGTGCCCTGCTTTGGAAACTTCTTGACACACCAGCACACGAGTTTGACTGAGATTAAGTCTAAACATGTCAAATGACAACGGATTTGTCCTAAATTCTGCCAGATGGCAAAACCAAAGTTCGCTTGTGTAAAAAGACTCTAGAAACATTTATTTCCCCTATAATGTTCTTACAGCTGTTCGGGCTATAAAGGAGAGGAAGGGGAGAAATTTTGTAACGTTTTCTGTTCAGTGACCAAATTTCTCTCTTACGTAGGCCTTCAGTGTTATGTATGTCTTAGTTGTGTAATTTTTTTTCCGGGGAGGCGAGCGGGGGTGGGGGGGATGGGAACAAGCTACAGACAGTTTGCGATGCTTGCATGGATATGTAACTTGTTTCTAAATGGTACACTTTTCTAGGCTTAAAGGATATATTACTTCAGGTTTGCTTTCTTTAAAGCAACATTTACAACTCGATTAAAATGTCATATTGAGATCAGGCCACGACTTTTTCTCACAAATGGATCATTTCATGACACAGTCAAAAAGAATTGAGTGCAAAAGACACCAGACTGAAGGGTTCTCTCAAAAATATAACTGAATTAACCCTGTCATAGGCATAACCAAATGAAACGCTTAAAAGCCAATCCAGTGGACTATCTCCAGCAGATACTGTTTTTTCTTCCCATGAGTTAAGCAAGAGCTGTCTTCCATGGCTGCTCTGTCTTGATAGCAAGGACTGCTCCTCAACTCTGTTGGTGTGGCAACAGCAGAAAGTTGAGAACTGCTGGCCTGAGGGATTCCAGCAATCCAGAATGAATATTCTCAAAATTGCAGCACACTCTAAGAGCATCTGTGCAGGGGCAGACTCCTCCTCTCACTTTCTCAGATCTCTGACAGTGTTTTTCAGAGTACATTTGCAGCTGAGGAGATTTAAAATAACAGATTTTGTTTTAACTATAAATGTAAAAGACTGGCTGCATTATATAAAACCCTTTAAAACTTCTGTAAAAGCTTATTACCGAAACTTGAGTTTACATGGGTAGCAGTATAACTGACCGACTTTTCCCATGAGTCCCTACAGTTGTCAAAGAAATAACTGAAATTTTTCATACTTTCATGTATTTATTTCTTGCAAGCATCATCAGGAAACTTCAATTCTCCTGTTCTAGAGATGTGCAGTAAAAGGTTAGACCTAATTGTCTCTAAATATTTGGTCAGTCTCACCCCATTGTCTTTTTTACTGCTCATTATTTCCTGTTGTTTCTTGTGTCTGATTTAAAAGTTTCAAGTTTCTGAAGATCTAGACTGGAACTCTCTCTTAAAAACAACAGTAGGACCAACAATTTTTTTTGCTATCTAGGACAAAACGAGTGTGAGCAAAGTGTTCATTCTGATGATGACAAAATCCTTTTCAGTAGCTATATGATGAAATTCATCCCTGTGCTGTGCCAACATCAAGGTCTAGCTCAGGTCAGGACAAGTTTTCTATTTGATGTCCCAGAATCTTGAGAATTTCTTCTGGATTTTCTGAGAATTTTTTCCCCCATCTAAAACCTTTATTTCATCGGTCAGAAGTGCATCATATTTATCCCAGGTTTACTGCTATACCAATATAAAAAGTTTTGCACTCCTTTGTCTCACAGTCATCAAATAGCAACTGTGTTTTTTTTCAAGCCAGCCTTTGTTCACAGCCAGTTTCTCATAACGTGTCAAGCCACAGTATTGACGTGAGTCTGATGAGCCAGTGACCCAGTTCATTTGATACTAGAAGATCCTGATCTGGCAGGATATTGCTGTCTGGAATCTCTGATTCTGGGTGCTGTGTTTCTTTTTGCTTAATATGTGTGGAGAGATTTGGGAAGGAGAAGAGTCCAGAGCTTGTAGCTCACATTTTTAGAGCTACTCTTTATTTCTCTGCTTGCTACCTTGGAACAAGTATGATTTTAAACAACTAAGGATGGTATTGGAGAATTACTAGATATGTTTTCTACTGTATCTGCATATTCGATCATATATTATATTGGATAAAATTAATGTTATGGATTTGGGGTTTTGCTGCATTTTATCAGATTGCTTTTTTTAAGAAAAAGATAATTTGTGGAATGTGCTGCCCCCATGTGGTATTAAATGTATTGGTCTTCTTTTAGGCTAATACTGTACATTCTAAGTAGCTTTTTCTTGAATTGCTTGGCCCGTGAAGTTAAAACAAAAAATCAGTTCTTGAGAATGATCAGGAGCAGCCTTTCTCTTGGTAGCTTTTGAACTTCCCTTTCCTCTCTTGGAAGGAATTAGGAAGTGCAAATCTGTGTTGTAAACAGAATCTAAATAAGTGTACTTGTTCAGTTTGAAATAAATCTGGTTTTATATTAATGACTTTATTTATGGTATGTCTTAGTGACTTCATAGAATCATAGAATCATTAAGGTTGGAAAAGACCTCTCATTTAATTTTGGTTAAACAAGAGATTCTTTTGAGGGTTTGAGAGTTTTCCATGCAGGCTAGATACGTTTTAGGAGTTTTAATTTTTAAAAGAATAAATATCTAAAAATGATTTTACTGTTTCTAGTAATACAATTTGCTTGCAATTTTGGAAAATAATTGGAAAGTAAATATCAGTGTAAGCACGGGTATTTTTCAGAACAATACTACTTTGCTCTCCCTGATAGGAATGTAAAAAGTTTCATGGAGAGTTTGTTGGACGAGCCTGTGGTCATCATGGCCCTTATGTTCCAGATGTCCTCTTCTGGTCTGTCATCTTATTCTTTTCTACAGTAACCCTGTCATCCACACTGAAGCAGTTCAAAACTAGCCGATACTTCCCAACAAAGGTGTGTGCCATTTTTTTAATTCAAAAGTTGTCATTAGTCATGTGTAAGCATGAATTCCATCTGCATTGCAAATTCAATTAACTGCTGGTGAAGTGGACACGGCATCTTTTCTCATTGTATCAGAATAAGCATGGTTTTAGCTGTAAGCACAAAATGGCTTAAAACAGTGAAGAAAAATAAATCCTAAATCACAAATGAATATTTTGGTTAAAATTGTCGTTTCTCTCAATAATTGTAGGTACGATCTGTTGTCAGCGATTTTGCTGTCTTTCTCACTATTTTGTCCATGGTTTTAATTGATTATGCGATTGGGATTCCATCACCAAAACTTCAGGTTCCAAATGCTTTTAAGGTAATTTGTTGATAAATTGCACTGCCTTCTTATTTTGACAAAGTAGTGTGCGATAGTGGGTTTATTATATTTTTTTATCATCAGGGAGTAGTGATACTATTCTGAATTTTTCATGTTCACCAAGTACTATGCAACCTCTCTGATTAGCGGCCCATGTAAGTGAGCCTCTCCCATCAGGCCCCTTCATGCTTCCTAATGTCTTCTGTGTGAGGACCAAACTGGCTCAATTACCCAAATCCTAGACTACTGTAATGTTCTGGGGCTCCTTCCAAATTCTGGGCTCATTGTGTCAAATACAACCAAGTCTGTAATATCCCAGATGATTTTCTTAGATGTAACTTCTCTTTTTGGTATCATAGGAAGTTTAGCATTTTTCTGTGCTCTTACGTAGATTCATTTTAAAGGAAATTATATCCTAGTAATGTTTTTGTATGTATTCTTGTGAAGTTGAAGTGTAAACAATCCTTAGAGTTCTGACTGGTCATGCATGACTGTGTTTTTATAGCCCACCAGAGATGATCGTGGCTGGTTTATTACTCCTTTGGGGCCTAATCCTTGGTGGACAGTGATAGCTGCTGTAATTCCAGCCCTGCTTTGTACTATCCTTATCTTTATGGACCAGCAGATCACAGCTGTCATTATCAATAGAAAAGAACACAAACTAAAGGTAAAGAGTCAAATAGTTGTATTTTCACTGTTGTTTTCTGCTTCAGGTTATGTAATATACCTTCATCTACTAGAGTATGTGAATTTATTATATGTTACATACAACCCCTTTAAATTGTTATGCTTTTTCTCTGTTGGTCTGTGTAGTACCCTGTGTTCTGTGTCAGTGATTCGCTACCTTACAGAAGTCTCTACGAATGTGATTTGGAACAGAGATTCTCAATCAAAAAAAGTGCTATGCTTTATTAGAAGAATGATACCCATTCACCTAAAGAAAAAAATCTGGAAGTTAATTATTTCCTTAAGTACCATTATATTAATTGCCTCTTCAGATATTCACAGTGTTGTTCTACTGGATTGGATTTTGAAAAACTCTTCAGGAGTTATTTTGTAATATAAGATTTTTTTTTTCCCTCTCTTCATCCTTCTCTGTGGTTCTACCCACCCATTTTTTTTATGCCCTTCCTATCTTAAAGAAGGGAGAATAAAAAAACTGAGCTTTAGAGGCACAATGGGTTCTTAAAACAACACAGGACAACTTCCTGCTCTGTTCTCTAACACTTTAGTTGCCTACAGATGGAGAGAGAAAAAGGGACATCACCCCTCTGAAAAACTGTTGGGCAAAATCTAGCAGCAGGTTTCTGTACATGTATATGCAGCGAGCTTAGGCTTTTTTTGACATACTTTTAATAAGCAGCAATCCAATCCCAAGTTGCTTTAGCAAATGCATTTGCAACCTTCACTTTGCACTGCCTCTTCTTGGATGATTGTGACATTTGATATGTTCTTTTTTTGCCCTCTTTGTCAGCCTGGCTCTTCATGTCAATCCATAGCATTGCATGTGGTTAACTTGACAGATGCAGGAATTTGCTGCCAAGCTTTGGAATGTGTTTTTTCAGCACTGGCATCTGGGAGTCAGATGGTCCTCCTGGCTGCCCCCTTGTCTTGCTGCGTTTTAGTTTCGCTGGGGTCTGGTGTAGCATCACCTGTTGCTATGCTTCCTTTTCTTCCCATATGTCAGGTTCCTCAGATCATGTATGAATGTGAGGAAATGCTCTCAGATTCTGTATGCATTAGCAGATACATTCCTCATAAATGTGTCAGAAGGTAAAAAAAGGTGTTTCTGTTAGGATTTAGAATTAAACTCTTTCTTTGAGTGCATTGTGCCTGTAACTAATATCTGTGTTTGACACATCTCTGAGTTTGTCAAGATGTGTCTTGGAGATAAGACTCATAAGCACTTTTGGGGAGTGAGGGAAGATTGCTAGAGTTGATTCTTTTCGTTTTCTTTACTTTATATGAATTCCCCTTTTTAAATAATATAAGCAAATAAGATGGCATTTCATTTCGATATGTGGCTTACATTTTCATAAACCCAGACGCTTCCCATTTTAGAAGTAAAAGTTGTCTTCAGAAAGAAATGATTTGTTTGCTTCCAACTCATTTTACCCTCTTTTTTTATACTTCCCATAGCAAATTCTGAATAGTGCACATTTCAGCTTTTGGCAGTCTCTGTAGCAAACCCTTCCAAGTTTAGTTTAGTTAGTTTTTTATGTCAAAAGGCATTTGCATGGGTTTACAGGCAAAATTATGGTTCAACATATTCACATTGTTTGCATGAACATCACTGTTTCATCAGACCACGACATTGGATTTGCTGCCATATTGCAAAATTTTGTGGAGATAACTAACTACCTGACTTTTTAAAGGAAATAGCTTGAGCTCCTGCTTGCAGCTACATGGTGGTCCTGGATACTTACTAAAATTGAAAAGAAATATCCCTCTCAGCTATGGTAACAGATACCTATACAACCAAGCTTGATGCAGATCATTGGTCATTTTCAAGTGCAGGTTGTACTTGCAGGTTTTTAAATGTATCTAAGATTTGACCAAAGAGTTTTATCCACTACTACAAAAAGCAACATCCTCCTGTTGGTAAATTTACGGAGTATTTGACTACTTACAGAGATGATCCAAACCCAAACGTTTTTTACTGACTTCTCATATGAATGTTTATGATACTACTTTTAAGTATTGAATAGGGAAACCAGTAAAACAGTACCTGATGATGAATATTATTTTAGTTTAATTTAGTGCATATCTTAATTATAGTTTAATTTCTCTTAATTTCTAGCTATCTGTTCTTAGATAAGATGAAAGTACGTTAGTGAAAACTTACTGCTATCATGTGCTTACCATCTATAAAAACTTCAAAAGGATTGATGTGGTTTTATGGCCCTTTATAGCATAAACTGACTTTGCAAATGTTAACTTAAGAATTTTTGTGTAGGAAAGAATCAAAATACATATTTTTCTGCCTCCTGTGTAAGGATGGATGGAGGGTGTATTAAGATTAGTGCAGTGGAAAAGTTGGCAGTGCAGCTGGATGTTCTGCTTACTGTTATCCACAGAAGAGATTTAGTTAAAACAGAAAATGTATGTATTTTCCATTGTCTTACTAGTATCTCTTTTATAAGCAGGAAGGGTATTTGGTGCCCACTGTAAAGTGGATTTATGATATGTACACTTAACTCATAACTGGAATGAGTCTAATAACATTAAGCATTTCATGTGAACTAGTAGGAATTCCCCTTGGATAACCAGTTTGCCATCATTACTGACCCAACCTGGATAACGCGTAGAGGAAAGCTGTTTTTTCCTTACAAGTCACAATTTTTTTTAATTGTCTTTAACTGTTCATTAGGAATGCCTGCCAGGAGTGTTCTCCTTAATTCGGATGTCATTTTATATCTTCTTGCTGTCATTATTTTTTTTTAACAGAAAGGATGTGGATACCATCTCGACCTACTCATGGTAGCAGTCATGCTTGGAGTGTGCTCTATTATGGGATTGCCGTGGTTTGTTGCAGCCACTGTCCTCTCTATTTCCCATGTGAATAGCTTAAAACTGGAATCAGAGTGCTCCGCTCCAGGGGAGCAGCCAAAATTTCTTGGAATCCGGGAGCAAAGAGTCACAGGGCTCATGATTTTTATCCTTATGGGCTCATCTGTCTTTTTGACAAGTATCCTGAAGGTAATTTCGGGAAGTAAGGAAAAGCTAAAGAATACTGCACCACACTGAACATTTCACTGTTGTTAGTGTATTATTTAATGAGTGCCCTTTCCAGGCACATTACTAATGAGCATAGTGTTACACAACGATCATCTAAAGTGAAATTCTAAGTTTGCATAATAAAATGACTAGGGACATCTAACATTTTTAAAACAAAAACCTTGTAATGAAAATCTGGCCTAACTGAAGTCAAAGGGAATTCTGCCATTGACCTGTAGTATATGAAGATTCACCCTTTGTCTATACTTTGGGCCCATGGCAAATTACCATGAAACAGTCTTGCTAAGTTATACCAATAAGTAAAATTATTTAGAAAATTTAAAAACATTTTGTGATTTCCGGATAATTTAAAAATATTTTCACAGTTGCAAGGGAAGTCCTATGGTTCATTTCTTGGAAATGAACATGAAAATTCTCTCATGCTGCCTGCATACTCAGCACAGCTCACCGTGTCCTGAAGCTGGGTGTCTAGTTATATGCATATATAACACCATCTATATACATAATACTTACTATTTTTAAGAATTATCTGGCCTCTGTGAAATCAGTGAGAGTTTTGCCACTGGCTTCAGTAAAACCAGAATTTAGACTTGCATGTTGTCACAGTGAAGGCGATAAGCCCTTAGAACTTGTACTTCCCTGTAGTATTTTATTAAGTGTATCATAAAACCTTCACTTTGGAAACACACAGAACATGCATTTTGTGTATTTAGTATTTAAAACAGATACTTATCTATGGAAATATTCCTTTACCTACACACCGTATACTGACAGCCTGAACATTTAAAACAGTCTCTTACAAAATCATTCCATGAAAGTCATTCACCCATTTTTAAATGGTTACAGCACAGAACATTTCTTTTAGCAGGATGAAGTATTTTGTGTGTGTCTTGGAACATTTTTCTGAGGACTATAGCTTTACTATTCAGATACTCTCCTGAGCAGTCTTTTAAGTAAAGAATTTAAGTATGTATCAAACACTTTCATTTTTCATATAGTTCTGTTAATCTTATTAATACTAAATAAAGTATATTGTAGTAACTGGCTGTGAGAGGAAAATAAAACTATAGAGCCAGATTCTTCTTTTGCTGTATACTCTAAGAAACGTTATTAATTTGTAATTGAGTGACTCTGAATTTACAACTTGTCTGATTAATGCAGGCATATGGCACTTTGAATTTCAACTGTTTAGAATGTCTTTCTAGGAGCATTTAAAATTGTTAAATAGTATTTAATATGCTCTTCCCTTTCTCTGCTTGTTGTGCAGTTTATTCCTATGCCAGTACTTTATGGAGTATTTCTTTACATGGGTGCTTCATCTCTAAAGGGAATTCAGGTAAAATGGATTTATGAAGAGTGTGTTACTGATGATGCTTTCTATAAAATGTGTAGCTATTCTTATTATATTATTTTATTATCTTTTGTGTATAATCTTAAAGGAATGTTGCCAACCTTAAATTCTTGAAAGTGACTCACTTAAAAAGGAAAATGGATTCTCTCTAAATAGAGTATTCCCTTTAGGTAATGTGCTCCAATTTGTTATTTTTTAGGGGCCGATTCTTCTGTTCTCCCTTGTTATCAAGGGAATTTTGGCTGAGCCTAAAAACTGAGTAACAACTATCAGGATGTCTTCCCTCTCCCCTGTCTCCCCGTTCACTCGCTTGCCTGCTGCCTTTTCAGCTTCCAAGTCAGTGCCTTTGTACTGGTACGCTTGATCTTGAAGTTTGCCTATATGAGGTTTTTGGCTAACTTGCCCTAAAACTAACATAGGTGAGATTTTGAAGGTATTTCCTGTGCAAATAAATGCCCTAGGCAGGGAAGTGAAACTGTTGCAAATCCCATGCTACTTAATTTCTGGCCTCAGGGATGAAGGACAAGTCTACTGGAAGGGCAGCATTAGCCTTAAGTAGGAGTCCCTGGTGGAAGCCAGGCACTCCAGCATTCAGGTCAGGGTTGGTAATGGTATCCTACGTACTGTTTCTCCTGGATGACTGCAGCGTTAAATGGCACGATGTCAAATCTTTTCGCCCACCTGACACAAACACTCAAATTTTCAAGTGTACCTTTGTTTATTATCGAAAGTTGAGGTATTGATATACCTTCCAAGACAATTGAGAAAGAACAGTCACATGACGAAAACATGAATTATACTGTGCAAAAGGTTGTCAAATACAAAGAACAAAGAAAATGCCTGATTGTTTCTTCCATTATATTTGAATTTTTGATTGCGAGTTAAAAATGTCTTGCTTTTTTTTACCTCTTTATTATTTATAGGCAAAGGCTGGCAACATCTCGTGGTTTTTTGACTGGTGTTTTCTATTCAGGGACTCTTCTTTTATAACTTTGCCTAGCTCTTAGCATTTGGGTTGATATTCTAAGAAGTATAGTTTGGCTTTTACTGAGGTTTAGATAATTTCAACTTAATATGGTTCAGCTGTTTCTCAGAACAAGGGTATGAGAAAGTACACTATTGAGGAGTGTTTTTAAGGCATGCTAAAATCTGGCTATCTTTACTTGGAAAAGTGATAGCATCCCCCTCCCTTTCTCCCTCCCCCAAGCTGGGATAAGGAATTGAGATTTGATAAGATGGCTTTTGTGGGAGGATGTGCTTTTTGCTGTTTCTGTGAAAAAGAAATCTGTTCAAATCTGGCCAAATTATAAGCCTTTAAAAAATGCAGTTTGCACATGCTCAATAAAAATTCCTGAAACTTGACATTCCTGAAGACTGTGTGAATATAGCATGGCTCATCCATGCTGGGAGAAATGGTGCATCACCGTCATCACTGTGCCATAGCAGCTGACACAAAGTCTCAGGTCAGTATGGAGCCAAATAGGTGTGAAAAACAAGAACCTCTCATGTACATTCCTAACAGCATGGCAGTTGTCTTTCTGGCTGGCCTTTTTGGGTTTTTTGTTCCTGGTTTTGTGAAGAAAGTGCAACAGGGAAAAGAAAACAGCCTGGGATAAAGTGTCTGGTGAAGTAAACTGGAAAAAAGGAAAGGATTTTCATCCATAGGAGATAAAAGACTGAAGAGATCCCTCCATGATTAGCTTTTTGTGTGCTAAAGGAAGCAGAGCTCAGTTGTTGAAAAACAGAAGTTTAGAATGTATTAGAAAGGCAGTGTAATAGTGCATATGCCCAACAGGATCAACCAGCTTCCATTCAGTTTGATTCACAACTGATTCACATCTACTTTGAAGTCTGGCTTTGCCTAACTTCAAGAGTTCTTGTCTTGAAATCTTAGCAGTACTATTTTAAAGTAACTATTTTCTTTGTGTATAACATGTTATGCAGTTATGAGCAGGATGTTTCCTGGAGTATGATGACTATACAGAGTGTAAGTCAGCGGAATCTAGTATCTCAGCAGATCTGCAATAGAAATACCTAGGGAGACACTCGTGTATTAAAATTGAAAGGAACTTAAGGAGTATGACTAACCAAATAATTAAACTTTACTTAAATAATATGATTCTCATTCTTACTCTGGTCACTCAAACGGAGAGAAGATGAGTCCTTTACTACTGTTGGACTAGTATAGATTCATGGCTCATGATTGTAACTGAGGTAGTCTTTTTCTGTGCTCCTGAACTTCTGCACAATTTTTGCCTTTAGAATAAGCCAGATTCTTAGGATATTCAGGGTCTCTTAGGCAGTGTGTGAATGTCAGCATAGATGATTCTACAGCTCATTTTGATGCAAACTTTTAAAAATTTCTCTTTCAGCTTTTTGACAGGATAAAGCTATTCTGGATGCCTGCAAAGCATCAGCCAGATTTTATTTATCTGAGGCATGTTCCTCTTAGAAAGGTCCATCTCTTCACTGTAATTCAGCTGAGTTGTCTTGTGCTTCTGTGGATTATAAAAGTTTCAAGAGCTGCCATTGTCTTTCCTATGATGGTATGAAACATTTTTTATTTCCTCTAAAAATCCCTTTTGTTTTCACTTGTGGATAATTATTATTGAAGAAAAAAGTTAATTGTCGGTGGGTAATTACAATATTGATTCGATTCAATGTCCAAGGACAATTCATACTATATTAATTAATGAAAAATTCTACGTATAATCTCTAGTTTGAGTCTAGGTTGCATTCTGTTTATATGTGTGGATAGCCCAACTGTATATTCTCTTAGGGAAAATTCTTCTCTTTAAAAAAAAAAAAAAATTAAAGTTTATTTGATGTTTTTATTTAAGGAGTAGTGCTTAATCATTTTACAGAAAGAACATTCACTCATTAAGGAAGATTGTTCATTGCACTGAGGAACTTCACTGATAGTTCTTTGCCTTGCTGGAAATAAAAGAAAAATCTATTCTGCTGCTTAAGTGATTTCTCTCTGATTGTTTCACTAATTGAAAAGAAAAGATACCTACTGACCTCAGTGATTGTTAAATGCTTCGAGCCATACCTCATCTGAGCAAAGGAAGACCAGCTGTTAGCCTATCCAAATTAAAGGACAACATCCTAGCTGTAAACTGTGGTCACTTTTCAAAGTATTCCTCTACAAGCATATTTGTTAGTTTTACTTGGTTAATTTCCTAATTCTTTGAATTAATATCTTTACAGGTCCTAGCTTTGGTATTTGTCCGAAAACTCATGGATTTCTTTTTTACTAAACGGGAGCTCAGTTGGTTAGATGATTTGATGCCTGAGAGCAAGAAAAAGAAACTGGAAGATGCTGAGAAAGAGGTGGGTCATGCAGCACTCAATTTCTTCTTCAGACGTTTAGAGAAAATTCTATAAATACGGCATATTCCATATAACAAACAGACTTGTTAACAGTATACAAACTGTAATATTTTCATATTTTACATAAATCCTTTTAAGGTTACAAATCTAATAGGCTTACTTGGGGATGTCTTTTAAATGTAGATTCTTATGCTGACATACTGTCATAGAACATAGTATCTATATTGCTCCTGGGATTGCTCCTGAGACCCACTCAGATGATGTGCAGGGATGAACCTGTGTCTGTAGGAAAGCCCTCAGATGCCTGGGGCAATTTGATGCTGCTGGAGATGCTGAGGAGAGCATTGCAGAATTTAAGAGGCATGGCATGTCCCAGCTACATCTGAGCCATACATAGGTCACATGCCATCACCCTGTGCCCTCCCCACTCAGCAGTGTCATAACCCCGTGCAGTATCCCTATTACACTCTGAGCCAGCATTTTCCTTCCGCTGCTGCAGAAACAATTTACTTCCACTTTCTAATGAAAAGGTCAGTGATGCTGCTTATCCCTGTTAACCAAATCCTCAGACTTCTACTTACAGGCTGTGGCACTGCCACCCAGTTGACTGTTTCAGATCTGGAGTCCTCTTCTCCTTTCAAAAAATATGCATTTCAGATAATTTCTTATGAACTTGATACAGAACAGATTCTTAGACATTTCCACTCAGAATGTTCCTATATTTTGACAGTGAAGCACATATCTTTCTGATTGTAGATTTCTAACCAGTTTTGCATCTGTTTGATAGCATTTTCATCTAGCTGCTGCTTCATGAATTGCTTGTTTGAATATCATATAAAACTGTGGGAATATAAAGTAACTTTATGTGTAAGGGGTGGAGGTCTTTGTCCTTTGTCCCTGGTATCAGCCACCTGATCAGTGTCAACTGTTAGGGAACATCAGTTACTGAGCCCAAATAAATGCGGGACAAGTCTCAATGGAGAAGCGCTAACTGCTGGAGCAGTGGGTAGAATATGTTGGTGCCAGGTTATTTTAAATGGGAGTCGTGTGTCCTGCGCCAGCACTTTTGAATAGTAACATGGTGTGAGGCTGCGGTGGCAGTGGGAGGTGAAGGTGCAGACAATGCCACATGGTCTTGGCAGGCTGTGGTCACTTCTCTGGGGACAGTTGTGCATATGACCTCTAAGATGCCCTGAAGACCTCTGCAAAAGCCCGGGACATAACCTTTTGGTGGTACAAGGGTACTGCAAAAACTAGACAGTGTGAATGGATAAATCGGCAATTTATCCTTAGGGATGCCCTGAGATGTGATCTGAGACCAGTGAAATGGTGTGTGTAAGGATTCCCATTGGTAAGTCTATTTGCAGAAATAGGACATGAGCTAGTAATTTGAACATGTAACTATGAAAACTAGATTTCTCTGCCTTTAGGATTCTTCCGTGACCTTTGACAACTCACTGCCTCATCTGTAACCTGGAGAACTATAACTTTCCTTTCTTTGACACATTCAACATGCTTTCACAGAATACGTTTTAGGGGAAAGGTTTTACCTGGGTGATAAACATCATGATGATTATTTACTATTTAGTATGTGCCTGTAAAACTACCAGGCTGAAATTAGAATACATGAGTCATTGTTTTCCCCCTTGAATCGAAGCAGACCAGAGAGTTGTTTTATCACAGTATCTGTTGTCATCACAATTCAGAGTAACCAAAAGTAACCAAGGTAGCTCTCTTCTTGTGGGTCTGGTTATTGGAAAGAATTCCTTGTTATCCTTATGTTTTGGTTATATGTCACTTTCCTTCCCATGCTTGATAGGATGGCATCAGAAAACAAAACTGGGAAAATCTACTGGTGTTACTTTATTTCATTCACTGTCTATTTTGAGAGGTTATTTTTACATATTTTGGCATTTCTAAATATTTGGAGCTATTATTAAAACTGTTCAACTGTCAAAAACTTATGAAGCTGTGAAGCCTGGAAATGACAAAATTAACTAGTAATAAAACTTCTGACATGTAGCCTAAGGAATTAATTGGAGAGTTGCTATCACACGGCTTTTAAAAATAGAAGTATTCTACCCACAAGAATATTCAGAAATATAGTTGACAAGATCTGAAACTTACTTGATTGGATCCTAATTTCATCACTTAAGTTGTTTTTATATATTTAGGCCATGTTTTTCCAAGGCTTTGTACATTTATAGTGGAAGGCATGCATATGCCTTCTTCTCACAGACCTCCTTTGGAAGCCACTTTGATGTTAATCAATTAAGTCTTTCTGAGACAGGAATGAACAAAGTGACTTCTCCCATTTGGAGAAAAAAATGTTGTGACTTTTAAAATAGTTGTAATAGTAAAATATAGAAGAAACAAATTTCTGTGCAGAGAGGACTTAAATTCTACTGTTTTGGAAAATTGTACTGGCTCTTCCAGCTAATACTAACTTATCAATGTGTGTGATGCATGTGGGGTTTTGGGTGATCTGCCAGAAAATGGTAAGCTCTTTTTGGGAGAGCCAACTTACACTTTCAAACAAGGCAGCAGGGTAAACCGTTACAAAGCCATCTAATAAAGGGAAGAAAGACGTGGAGGTCTCTGGGTGTCTGTTATGCTCACACACACACACAGTGCAACAGTTTAGGGCAGGATTTGGTGATTACATTCATGTGAAGGCACGTTAACCTCTTGGCTGTGGTTTTCCTGAGCTAACAGGGGTGTAAGCCTTGAGAATCCTCCCGTGGAGTCTTGAGCTGATGTCTGAAAGACAGAGACTTGTTCTCCTTTGTTCTTGCAGGCAGGATATGGTGCTTGAGGGGTGTTGTGTTGTTCTCCCCTCCCCCTAAGACAGATTTTCCAGATTTGTAAATATTTGACAAAAAGATTTTTGGTAGATATGTCTCCTAGTTCTCTTCACTTCCTGTTACAGAAGTTTTTTCCCTATTCAAGTGAAAACTAATTTTGGTGTCTTGTTTCACTGCCTTTCACTGCAGTAAAACTTTATCAGTATTAAAACTGTGTGTGCAATCTTAAATTTGGCTTCCCTAATTTTTGCATGTTAACTTTGCAATGTATGTATCCTGTTATGCATGATGTTTAAAATTCACCATACAGTTGCTCACTCAGTGTTGCTAATTTTTCTCTTTCTTTATTGTTACAAAAATGTCTCCTCTATTTGGCATTGAAAAATAACATTAATTGAAGATAACATCTTTTAAAATAGGGGGTTTAAAATGTCAAATATTTAAATTAAAAGAGTTGAAAAGTATCTTACTTTAAGAACTTCAAATAAATACCTAATAGTAAAGAAAAGGGGAAAAAGGATTAAAGTATACAAATTTCACTTTTCACAACAACATATCCTGTCTCATGTCTAAATTCCTTCCTTCTAGGAAGAGCAAAGTATGTTAGCAATGGAAGAGGAAGGGACTGTTCAGTTGCCACTAGAAGGACATTACAGGTAAAATATACCTTTCCTCTTTTAGGTGAGTTGCAATCAAACAAATAAAATAAACATGCCACGGTATTTACTCTTAATGCTTACTGAATGTCAGGAGGATGTCTGTCGGGTAACAGAGTACAGACAGGTGAACTGAACCATATACTGCAGCATTTAACAAGCTCAGCCCTCTTCTAGTCTTTCCACGTCATCTCACAGTCCCTGGGAAAAAGACACACTAGTTGAAGTTTTCTCTTGGGCAGGACCGCAGGATCAGGCTGTTCATAATGAACCTTTACTTCTGACATGCACAGTACGAAAAGAAGATGTAGAGCAGGTCAAACCCTTCATCCTGATACTAGCAGGGAGCCAGGAAACACACCCCAGAAAAATTAGGTTCTTACAGTATTACATTTTAAAACATTCTAATTAAAATCCTATCTATGTGAGATAATAGGTGAATAAAGAGAAGGCATAGTGCAGGGTTGACACAACTTAAGCATGAAAACCTATGTTATAGATAGTAATAATACACATGGCCAGCCCATAAGGACTCTCATTTACAGTTTTCAGAAAGAAAGTTTGTAATAAAGATTTGAAATACCTACTGATAGTAACCTCTGCATTAATGTTGAATTCATAGGAACACTATCTCAGAGTGGCCTCCTCTTACATTTTAACACAGTTACCCTAATGTCTCCGAAGGCAAATAACTAACTGTGTCTCTGAAAAATCCCAGCCTATTTCTTACTTTTGATTCATCACACTTCTAATGGTCTGTTTTCTTCTTCTTTTGTCCATACCTTTTTGTTCTATTTTATATTAGCAATACTTGGATTAATTTATCTTGAGGTGTGATCTATGTTGATCTATAGTGATCTATAGTGTGTTTACTTAGGTAGAGTTGCCTGGATAATATCTGACTTTCTGTACTGTAAGGGTACAGCTAAAAAGAGGAGTCAAGACTTCGGTTGATAAAGTGGTTCCCCAAACACTCTGAAAACAAGTTTACTGAGGGCTTACTGAATGTCAAGCCATACATAAACCATGAAGTCAGGAATAATATACAGGCAGGCCCTTAAAACATTTAAGACTTTATTATCCTTAAATGTATAAATATGTATTTGGAGCAGTCCAGGTAAAGCTAAGGGCATAATGGCTACAAAGTGCTGCTTAAAGCTACTGATTAGCTTGTTTAATTGGGGCATTTTTATTAGATCTCTTAAATCTTTGACTTTGTCAAGGTTGTTGATTGCTTTTAAAATTGTTTTAAAAGCAGGTGGAGTTTCAGAGCATAAGTACTTTGAGAACTGTTAGGAACTTTTAGGATTCTTGTTTAATCCAACTATGCCGCTGGCATGCTGTGAGATGTTGGGCAATATTTAATTTCACAGTTCCTCATTTTTCTCTGTCTATTAGTTGTAAGTGAAACAATATATTTTATTGATGTTACTGTGATTAATTGCTATTGGAGGAGGAAAATGCTAAAAAAGTGCTAAGATGTTTTAAGAGAATACTTAAGTCATTGTTCAGGATTTTTGAAGTTTAACATAATTTCTTAACTTACATTGCAGTTATTTATTGTCACCACTATCAGTTTTCAAGGACTTTTGTAGAGTTAATAAGTAACAAAGACTAATCGTTCATTGTTTTATTGTGTATTTACTTTTATTCTTGCCTAGAGATGACCCATCTGTGATAAACATTTCTGATGAAATGGCAAAAACTGCTGTGTGGAAGACATTGTTGATATCCTCGGAGAATGCAAAAGATAAGGAGTCAAGCTTTCCTTCTAAAAGGTTTTAATTTTTTTTACTACATTATACTTTATATTGGTGTCAAACCAATATTAGAATATTTTGCTAGGGTTTAGAAAGATTTCTAGCATCTTGCAGTTTTATTTCTTGAGGTTTTCTTTTATTTATGTCCAGTCATAATATTCTGAGCTCAAAACACAATTTCACTATGTACATTTATTAAAAAAAAAAAAAAAATCACAAATATTTGCATGCCACTTAGTTATGCTACAGTGGAAAATGAAGTTGAGCATGCCCGATGCTTGTGTAATGAACCTCCAACCTACACCTAGATATTGCACAACAGCTGTTGGGTTTGTTCTGCTTGCTTTTGTTCTTTCCTCTTGAAAAAGAAGTGGTCATCACTGCCCTGGAAATATCTATATGAAGAGCCCAGTACTCTGAATGTGATCTACTAATATTTGGAGAGAAAACAGTTTTAAGATTGCATGATTCTTTTCATTTTCTTGCCTACTTCACTTGTACTCAAAACAGCTAAATACTTTTAAATTTTAGTCCAGACAAATGTAAAAAGAAGCAATGATGTTTTATCTGTGCTACAGAGTTATTATGGGACTAAGAAAATATTAAATACAAGCACAGTGTGATTGTAAGAGAGATTTTCCTCTGTTTCCACAAATTTTAAATTTAACTATTTTCTACTTAATTGTTTTATATCACATTTTTGTCATAAGCTCCCCTTCCTAATCACTCTAGAAGCCGATTCCCCAAAGGTAAGACCCTGTCCCCCAACCTTTTCCTTGATTGTATCTTCCAGTTCAAAGTGGTGTCACCTAGGAACCCAAATGACTTGACTTTGTAATTTTTGGGGAGGCAGAATGAAAAGAAATTTCAGATAGGAATGTAAAATGTCTTCATCAAAGTCCTTAATATTAAAATTTGAAAGTTATTGTGTATTAAAAATAGAAACTGTAGATGTACTATATTTAAATGTTAAATTGTATTTATTCCTAGATTTTTTTTTCATTAATTCTTTGACTTTTTTAAAATATAAAATTATATTCTGCCCATTTCTAACTCTAGTGTTCAAAACAAGCTCCATGTTTGAAACAGCTGGTCATTGTTTTATGGTGAAAAGATGCAATAAGAGAAAAAATTTTGTAATGAAATACATTTTTTAATTTTGTCACCCCAAAATGGCATGCTGCCTTTCAGTTGTTCCTTTCCCTAAACAGCATAAACAAAATGAACAGCTGATAACCAGAGAATCTTCATTTCAGACACCCATGGAGCATCCCACTAATGTGATCATTTTAATCATATTTCACTGACAGTCAAAATAGCAGTATAGTTCTGATTTGCCTTCCACCCTACACATGGGCTGAAAAAGGATCCTGTCACAGTGAAATCAGTGTGGTGCATGGGAGAAGGATGTACAGTAGGGTTTTCTTACCTTATGTGCCTCTGCTGTCCAGGCTGTGAAAGCCTGGAGAAACAGAAGAAACTGATTATGTAAACATGTACTGGTTTTACCTGAAATTTTCAAAGATCCTTTGAGCAAAGAGCATCCACATAGACTGTGGCTCAGACAACGTTGGTAAAAGATGATTTGGCATTTCCACTGCAGTAAAATAGAAACTGATTTTCTAATGAGCTTATTTTCAATCTGTTCTTGTATCTTTGCTCATGAAAACAAAGACTCAGGTGAAAAGGAACTAAGGGATCACAGGTTTTATGGTTTTAGGTATGAGTGTCCTGTTGTAAAGGAACAACCTGTTAAAGAATCTGAAATCCTGCTTTTTCATGTGCTCTAGCTTGTCTCAGATTCCCAGACAGAAGTAGACTCAAAGAACTTTAAACCTGGAAGGCTTGCTTTCTGATAAGCAAAACCATAGACAACATTGATCTGAAAACATATTAGAGATAGAGCTAAAGAAACATTATATTCCTAAATGCATGTATCATTACATGAAGATGTAATTCAATCCTAGGTAAGTACTGAGAAAAAAGAAAGCTTGAAATGGTAACACTCGTAAGGATAATTTTTGCAAATGATCAAGATCACCAGTATTACATTACCCAATTCCCTTCAGTGAAGGGTATCTTACTATAGGGAGAAAAAAAAATCATGTTGTTTTGAAATTAATTTTACTGATGCCTTTTGAAGTTCAACTGCAGAAGTGTTTAGAACTCCTTTTCCTGTTGTCAGGTCTACTTTCTTATACTAATATCCCAAAATACTATTAAATGGGTATAATTAAATTATGATACTGTACTATGATTTCATGTAATGCCTTTTACGTAAGGCACTGATCAATTAACAACATAGGGTGATTTCTGGAATACATAAAATCTGGAAGTTCTTCGTACTAATTAAATACTGAGTTGACTTGGCCAATGGAAGACTGGCCAATAATAAACTAAGATCGTCTCCAAAGAGAGATTTTAGGCAGGAAGGGTTTATACAAATGACTTCTCAGCCTGATGCATGGATAATACCTATCATAAGCTCTGCACTGCCCCTGGCTCTGTGAAGTAGTATAGTGTGTGACAGTTCTTGCCTCCCAGACTCATGACAGTATTTAAGTGTCTAAAGAGGGGACTTAAATGAGATTTACTTAGTCAACTGTTGCCTAACCATAGAGGCACCTGAACTTTACAATTTTCCAACCTTAATTTTTCATTATTAAAATTCCTAGGGACCTAAAGGTCTGCTTTTGAGCCTGTCTTGGTAGAATTGAACACCAAGGCACCTATCTGAAACATAGCCCTCTTTGGTACATGTAATTAAATATTCCTTTGTCTTTGCTTATACTACTAAGCCTTTCAGATAGCAATTCCAAAACATATGCAGAAGATCCGACCATGTATAGAAGGTAGTCCTAGCTGGTCTTTTAAAGTATTGGAGAAAGAGGCATCTATCACTTTGTAGATGGTATGAGTTCCCCTCTCTACCTGAGGTTATGCAAATCCCGCATCCCAAACCTTCCTTCTCAGGCTTGTTAGACTACTCCCTTGGTAGGGAGGAAGAGAGCTTCAAGTCCCTTACAGATCCACCAGTTACGTGTTTTACTGGTAAAAGGCTGGACTTGTCCTTTTTTTTTCCAAATTTCTCAAGGCATTAAAGCCCACATCTGCAGATGCTCAGAGATGTGAATCCTAAATAGAAGGCAGACTTTCCTGGTATCACAGAGGCACCTAAAACTTGGAAATATTATAGACTGTAAAGCACATAACACATCCTCAGTGTTTGATTTTACAAAGCACAGGTAACTCTCTGCCTGCTGTACTGCTGCACTTTAAATTCACCCCCAGGTATTTGTTTACATACCCTTTGTGTGCAGAAAGTGTAACATACCCAATTCTATCACTGTTCTACAGAAGGTGACAGATTTGGCAGTTGAAGTGGCAGAAGTTGGTATTCTTTAGCTATTTCCATTAACACCTCTGGAAGCTGCTATAGGCATAGAAGTAAGCTTTGGCTGAACTGAATTGTATCCTTAAAGCAATTTTTATGTGAAGAAAAATGTCAGATGATTGTAAAATTGTGCATGAATCACCTTAAGAATTTGAGAATTGATCTTGCTTTCTTTAAGCCTTGTGTAATTCAGCCTATTTCTCATTCATTCTAGTTAAGGAATTATTCCCATGAAACCTGGTAGGTTATGTGCTTGATACAGGTTTGTTCTCAAAACCATTTTTTTTTTTTTTTAGATACCCTGCCACTCTTTGTTGAAGGCTTGATTTGCCTGTGTTGTGGAAGCCTCTTTGCATTTTCGTAGTGTGATTGAAACTCATTGCAAGAACATGACTTTTTATTTATTTACGCTGTTGTAAATTAGGACCCTCTTCACACACAAAAAATCATCTGCTTTGCATATATATTGCGTTCTGTAGGCAAATCAACAGTGTTTTAACTGGAAAAAAGCTGATTCCAAATTTGAACTCTGCTTCAGAGTTATTAGTGATACGGCTTTTGTATGATCTTTCAGGCTTTTTTAAAAAAAAAAGTTATTTCCTTATAATGTATACATGAGGAAGTATGGATTAAGCTCCAAATGGGGAATATTGTCACTCCCCCAGAGTGACCCCCCAGTGTCACCCCCCCAGACTTCTCCTGCTCTCCCCAATCAAGACTGAAAGCCAAATATTACAGTTGGAAATTGGCTTGCACTGCTCTAGTTCAGAAACATTCCTTCTGAATGTACAGAATACATTTTAAAGACAAGAAATACTTACTGTGACATCGTTTGTGCCATTTAAGAAAATGCCAGTATTGTCTGAGAACTCTACTGTTACCATTATTTAATCAATTAACAGTTGTATTTGCCAAAAAAAAAAAAAAAAAAAAAAAAAAAAGTGGCTATCTTTCTTTGCTTGCATGCTGGCTGACTTGTCTGTCTGTACATCTTAAGTTCTCTACCTACCTTGTCACTAAAATGCTGGCTGATGTCTTCTGCACCATTCAGCACAGAAACTTTCAGTTGCTTCCCAGTTTGCGCTATGCAGCATGAAAAATTAATTAAGTATCAGTGCAACGTTGGTTTTCGGGTAGATCATTAATATATATGATAGTGCTGCTGTAACTCTTTTTTTTCCTTCTTTTCCTAGTGCTGAAATCAGAAAAGAGAAGAAAGCTGACTCAGGGAAAGGTGTTGACCGGGAGACTTGTCTATGACTTGTTCTTCAATTAATTTTTTTACAAACGAATGAAAGGAGTGCCACAACCACTAAATATAAATGATTTGACCTTGTAACTTTTGTCTTTCATCTCAAACTAGCACAGGTAATGTAGTGCAATATTTGTCTCATTTCACCTTGTCTACATTGTCTAGTATCCGTGTAAAAGTCTGCAGTAGCCAATGCAAAAAATCTTCATGTTCTTTGCTAATATTGGCCATTTATCAGTATTCGTATCATAAATTTAACAAGCAAAGTTTCTTTCAAATTCAACTTCCCTGTTAATAGGTTTGTACTGTATTTTGCTACTTTTTCTGTGTGAGAATACTTAATAATCTTCATTCAAGATGAACTTGAAAACACTTGTTCCAATTTTGTTTTTTTTTTTTTTAAAAATCACCTAACTCGAGTAAATGATTTCAGGAGTCCCAAACTGACAAGCAAACATTAAAGAAGTTTTTAAAATTAACAACAGATCTGACCCTGTGAACAAACTAACAAGGATAATCCTTTCCTCCTCAAACTGTCCTTTTGAAGTCATGGATTACTCTTGCAATGAGGATTGCAGGGTCAGATCCCGTATTTGTGAAGTTTTCCTTGATTTAATACAGTGTATTTCATATTCAAATTTGTATGTAACTGAAACATAGTCATATATATATATAAAAAATATATATTAAAGATATATTAAAACATTCTCACCATAGTTGAAAAACACCACCACATCCTTTGATGTGAAACATGGGTACAGTATTTCTTAAAATGCAATCTGTGATAACAGTATCTTATCTTGTATTGTATGAATGTTGCTGTGGTAGGCCAAACAACTGCATTATGTCATTAATCAATCCATTATTTTATAACAGGGAAAATTTTTTATATACAAACTATACCCCATATACAGTTGTATCACCTGCCCAATGATTTTCCTCTTTATTGCCTAAAATACAGCCACATAAAGGTTATGTTTATTTTATCCTCTCTCTACTAACAACTGTAAACCTCTTAATTTCAGAGATTAATTGTGTACAATACTTAAATGGGTATCCTGCTGTTGGTTTTGTTACAGCTCTTTACTATTCATCAAGTACATATTGATTAAAAGATAAAAACAACATTGCAAAGTAAAATGTGGCTTTAAAGCCATTACAAAGACATTTTTCATAACTGATTTTGTTACTGCCTGATCCTTCAAGCTGTTCTTTTGTGTAAAACAAGGACTGCGAGATTAGGCATTGAATTAATGGAGACGTGGAACAGAAGTTTTATTGCGTTATTTGGAATTCACTGATTTTTAAATTTTTTTAAGATAGATTTTTAAATGATTAAATGAAAGCTAACTTTCATTATTATGCTATTACTTTGAATCCTACAAATAAGAATTACAGTCTTGTAATCTTTATAACAACTTATCTACAGGGCTCTAGCATTCCCCAGCTTTCCAAAATATGATAATCTTTCCACAGACTTCATGTGAACAACTCTTCATATCCAGCACATTTAAAGTATTCCTCCTTTTTGTGCATGTGTGTGTGTATGTTTTACTACTTTAGCCATAAATGAAAATTGCATTTTGCTGCAAACTAATAGGGTCACTGTTCTAAATTTGGCTTAGCATTATCAAAGCCCATTAAAGGCCATTTTTATGGAGAAAAAAAAATCTAATGGACACAAAGAAGGATTTACATTTAATTCAATGTTTGTATTTGTAAATTCAGGAAAAAAATGCTGATGCATTAAGGTTAAATGCTTTGTTTTGTGTACTTGATGATAAATCGTAAGATTCCAATTGTTTTAAGGTTAGTATAGAAGTTCAGTACTGGTTTGTCCTGAAAGCAGCCTGGTGGTGTTTTAATATGTTGCTGACTTTGTTACAGATAATGTATACAATCAAAATGTATTCGTTTCACTTGACCAACTCTTAGAATATTAAGAAATCAGTGTATTCAATGGCATTCTGTATTTCTGTTCAGTATTTCAGAGTGGTTTTACTTTAAAAGTCACTCTGTTTTGTGTGAATTTAAATGCTATTCCAATGTTAATCTTAACATTCTGAAATCACACACAACATAAAGCAAATGTAATGCTGTATTTACTTCTAATTTCATATTCCTGGTCAGAATTATTCTATTTCTTGGATGTAATTTATTACAGAAGTTTATGTGTACATGTGAATAGACTATTGTGTTTTTCACAATTAAGAAATGTTATGTGAAAATAAATATTTATCCTAACTAATTTTCAATTTTATTTTTACACTGCAAAACCAGAACAAGTATACAATATGGTATAGTGTTTTAAATGTCTACCTGACACTTGAATATGCTTCAAAATTAATGAATCGTAGAGCCCAGTCCTGCTCCATTTCCAAGTGGAATCTCATTGAAACATGCAATGCTATCAGTGTTGGCTTGCCGTGTGTAGTTAATGGCGGTGTACTTGGTCTGACTTTAACAGTAAGTGTGCTGTCAGGGATGGCACACAACTGACCTGTTCCAGGAAGAAAGTGGGAATTAAATTCTGATTTACTGGTCATGAGTTAGTTCCCCTTGCTCCTGGGAGAGATGATGTGGACCAGGCAGCAGAGTAGTTGGGTCTTTTCACAGATTAATAGGTAAGGTCATACCATTTAAAATTCCTCCATGCTACAATATTTAGTGTCTTAATTAGTTGAACAGTGGCTACGGCCAATTGTGGGAGCTTCTGCTATTCTCAGGACCCTAAATTTCTGCTACTGGAAAAATGTTAGGCCTTAAAGCCTAGTACTACTGCCAAAACCCAATACTTCAAGTATTGACTCCATCTTGTTAAATCCCTTTGAGCTTCTTCACCAATTTTTAAACCAGACTGCAAGCCTCCCAGCCTGAGAATTTTAACAGTCACGTCTCAGGCTTCAACTGCTTCTTTTAGGATTTTACACAAAGTGTATTGTACAACAAACTTAAGTATATTTCACATGGAAAAAAAAAAAATACCCAGGAAAAAAAGGTAATTGGTAGGTGCCTAACTCACTCTAGCATGTGGCACTACTTCAGGCACAACTGGTTCCAAGTGTTGGCTTTGTACATGAATTAAATGAGCTGGCTTTCTTTTGTGGCCTCAGTTTTAGGTATTTACCGGTGCTCATGCATTTCAAGTAAGTTGTCAGTTCCCTGAGGCAGCTCTATTGTCCTATTGTCTGCATTATTTTTGGAGCTGAGGGAGATCTGGAGAAAACTGGACACTAAACCAATGTTTATTAAGACACTTACTACAGCAACAAAACTTTGTTGTTTTAAAAGTTGCATCATGCTCTTAGCAGCATATCTTAGAAGTTGCTTTCCAGAAAAAGAAGTAGAAGATAATTAGCATTGTACTTTATTATGCCTCACAGGTAAGACAGAGTCCTGTTTTAACTGTATTGAGAGTACAGAAGAGTTTCCCAGTGAGATGCTAGCATCAGTACGGTAGGTCAGATACAAAGAACTGCATCTTTACTTAATGAAAGACTTACCCAGACTATCTAATTTTTAGTTATTTAAAAAGGTTTTTTTTTTAATGCTTCTCTGATTACACTAAGGGAATACTTGCAGTTCTTTAGTAAGTATGAGAGCCTAGTTAATGTAGTTTTTTGATTAGAGAAATACTTTTCTTTTGTCTATATGATAGTGTGAGTGATAACATTTTTAAAACAAAAAAACCCCAACAATTTGCCCCTTGCATACAGAAGGCATCCAGAAGTTCATAATGGTCATCTTTTTAATAACCTATCTGCATTGCTGTGATCTACCTTTATACTGATTTGTGTTTCTTTCCCTTGAGTCAGAAGAATCAGAGATGTGGCTACTAAAACCTCTTGGCAACAACTGACAGCCTGCATCCTACAGAACTTTAAGAGTGGTGCCAGTCTACATTAAAACCACTAATAAATTGAGCCCAAGATTGTATTTGTAATACCCATCTCCAGTTTTGTTTCCCAGAAAAACCTTATTTTGTGAGTCAAGGAGTTTTTGGTTTGTGAAGCCAAAACCTTATTTTCCACCTCGGGCCCCCTTCTCTTTCTCATTTAAGGACAAGCTGCACAAACTGTCTTGACATTCTCCCTCACCTTCCCCATGCTTTATCTGTCTGTATGAGTACCTCTACATTCACACCTAATGCCAGTAATAACCCACAACACATACATAATCACATGCTGGCATCTACTATCAAGAAGCTAAGAGTTAGATAATCATTTCACATTCCGTTCCATGATACCATTAAACAAAAGCAGAAAAGTCACTGTAACTCTCTCTCAAAATTAATGGATTTTTGTAAAGTTCTAGGAGTTCGTTTCTTGAACAACATTTTCAATGATACGGACTACACCCCCTTTCATAACAATGTCTTTATTATTTTAAGGCAGCACAGTTTGTAGTACAAGCGGGTTGCATCTTTTCTATCTATGTGAAAGTAAAAAACCTAATCTTAAGACGGAGAAGCCTACCTGGAGTGCTGAAGATAAAGCAGAAGTTTACTGATAGGCTGTGAAGAAAAGCAGGTTTGCTAAATAGCATGTTCACATGAGAGTTACAGGCCAGCCCTTGCTTTAAGTGACTCCTAGTTTGCTGTCACATTGTAATGTTTAATGTTTTATGTTTGAGTGCAAGGAATATATCCTATTCATCAGTAAACTTCTAAAAAAAAAAAAAAGATTTTCTGTCCCATAAACAATGGCTGCTAGAGGCCCGAGATAAGATTTTACCAGTGCAGATTACCACAGTAGCAGTCTATGAGAGGAGATAAAGAAATTCAGTGTCATTGGTTTGCATAGGTATCATTCAAAATCTTTGGTGAAAGCTGGTTACATGCTTTCCTTGCAAGACTTCTACAACTGTAATCCAAGAGACTGCAGAGAAAATACTAACTCAAAGAACTGCAGTAAACAAAGTGTTTCACGCTGCATAGAAAATATTAACACTGCAGTACTCCTGATACTGTTTCTAAAATAGTAATTGATCAAGCATTAGGTAATTTCTGCAAAAGCTGTATTTTCACAGAAATGATCACAGGGTTCACTTTATTTTTTGTTGGAAACATTGTTATTTTTATTCCTCAACTGATGTCCACGTTGGTTCCTCTGTAACATTTTCATCATTCATTACCCTAACATAGGAAGTGGACTGTTTCTCTTTTAGACTGAAATATCAAAAGGTACTGATTCAAGCAAGTACCATGCTTTCTAGAAGTCTGCAACATACCTACATTCTGGTGATGTTAAGACCTGATTAAACACAATCAATAAAAATGCAATAGTTGCTTAGCAACAGAAATCATTATGAAGATTAGCATTTCATTGTGTACACAGGTATCCCAAGAACTGACCCTTATCTTGATTCACAGAAGTTATACTGGCTCAGTGTACATTAGCTAGAGAGTTTTCTGGAGAAGTACCATTGCTAACAACCAAAATGCTGGTGCTAGGGCAGTGAGAAACATTGCTTTATGAAATGGCTCATATGGGTATAAATGTGCTTATGTGCTTGACCGGTGATGGCATGATCTTTGTCGGTATACCACTGTGGGAAAGAAAAATACAGAGAATGTTAGTTCTAGCTACATCTAAATGATATAAATCAAACATGGTAAGACATAAAAATGTGCAGACATTTAAAATTATCCCAGCATGAGGCTAATTCAGCATGGAAGCAAAGACATGATGGTGGTAGGAAGCTGCTATGATACTTTTGTCCCTGCTTTGTGTGTGGGATACACCATCTATTCATGCTAAAAGTACAAAATGAATACATGGCTTGTCCATGCATGGTAGATGCAGCTCCTCACTGTAGAGTGAGGCCTGATCTCTGCACCCTGTAAGCCCTGCAAGTTTGGCTGAAGGACAACCATGCACTGGTGCATTTGGCTTCTTTCTACACTTTATCCTTTTCAGCACTGCTCCCCAAGGGCTGGGAGAAGGTCGGAAAGGACGAGCTTGCACCTAAGTCTGAGAGTTTCCATGTACAGCATAAGAAGGGACAAATAACTACTTCACTTACAAGTTCCATAGAGAAACACGAGAAGTGATGGACAGGTTATCTTGGACTTAGCTGAAGTTAACCTTTCCTTATACCCTATCTGAAAGATACTATTCATTGGACTTTGGGTATATGCAAAGAGTGGGATGGGCTTGGCTGTTTGTCTGAGAACACAAAAAAATTAACAAAATGAAAGATAAGGTGAACAGGGTCAAATATGAGGAGTTGCTTTACATTTTTTCTTGTACAGAAGATACATGGGTGCGTAATGTTAAAATTTCAGTTATGATCATGAAATGCAAGTATGTGAACTTTCATTTAAGATGGCAATTGATTTATACCTAACAACAGGGAGCTTTTGCTAGTATTCTCGTAATACAAACCCATTTGTATGATGACAAACAAAACAGAAGCATACCATTGCCTGAAAATCCACTTCAGCATCAACAAGAGCTTTGGAAATCTGTGCTGCTTGCTGAAAGTGAACATTATCTGAAAAGTGGAAGAAAAAGAGGAAAAAGGTAAACAAAAAATTGCTTCTGTACTACTCTGGGGGAGAAGCAAAACAACAAACACAGAAGACTCCCCAGCACTGCTGACTGAAACAGAAATTAGTTGCAGAAAGCAGTTTTATTTTATTGACGTAAATGTAACAGCCTTGCCCCTTCATGCTTTTGTTTTGTCAGTAGTAGAATTGTGAACCTGTCTGTAATACTAAAATGTCTAATTAACTGCAACTCACCATCTGCTGTTCCATGAATAAGGAGATATTCAACCTCCTTGAATTTTTCAGCTCTGGCCATTACTGTTGAACTCTGAAATTAAAGAAAAGGAAAAAAAAAAAAAGAAAAAAAGGTGCTATTTGTTAGAAGATGATTTGCACCAACTGACTTTGATTGCTGTTGACACACTCTGGGGGTCCTTCAGATAAAAAACAACCACCCTGCCCGCTCCCCTCCCCCCACCAAGTAGCATGTTCACATATCCAACAGCACCGCGCTCGCACTCAAACCGTTCTGCACCGGTCTGCAATTATTACCAAGGGTTATGTGTGCAAAGTAACAGGCAATTCCAGAGGGGAAGAGTTTTGCAAGCAAGATACACATTTAATGCATTGCTAACATGCTGTTAGCCTGCAGCACACCACTTGCCATAGGTTTCCTGTGCGACTGCAGACAAGTTAAAAAAAATGTTGCCATGGCAACAGTGCACCCTCTGATAGCAAGGAGTAGATCTTGCAGAGACTACACGCGTCATCTTCCCCACCAAAATGTACACTACAGTTTACCTGTAGATCAACAGAGCTAGTATTTCATCAGTCTTAAGTAAAAATGCCTGACAAGACGTTTAAAACAATGCTCTCCCCCAAATACAATACACAAATGCCTGAAGGAAAAAACCACTAGACCAAATCTATAAATAGAAGTCAAGTTACATTTTGGGAACTGAAACACAATACAGTGATAAAAAAAATAATCAGCCACTAAGATTAATCAAGAAACTTAAAACACAGTAACAACATACTCCCTAGAACATACTAACCACCTGACTTGCTACTGTGACTAGGTACTAAAGAATGAGAAAGTAGGGATTGCAGGTAAGATCTTTAATTTGGGCAAGGAAAGGGAATAGGATAGTGCTCTGCCATAAGAGTGGGAAGAAGAAAAGGGACAAAAGACATTTTAGGCTCGATAAGACAACCAGCATAATGGGGCAAAAATATGTTGAATGAAACTTCCTTCTGTTAGCAACATTATAGGGGTTCTCTGCTGAAAATGACTGAATCCCTATAGAAGTTCTCTATATCACAGCAACTTAAAAGTTACTATGGCAAGGAAAAAAAATAGTAAAAATTACGAACAAAAGAATGTGGTGTGGTGTTTTGTTTTGTTTTCTCCTCCACCTTGTACTAAAGCTGTATCCTTCCACAGGGATTTGCATTTAGTACCCCCAAAAAGTCAAATACATTATATCACCAAGACACAGAAGTGTTCTGATTTCCTTATGTCTCTTGTACACCCATGAATCTTTAAAGCAAAGATAAATACTAAATTCCTTTTGTTATGGCAGAATAGCGTACCACAACCCTCTCATAAGTGAAATGAGTTCTTTGTAGTTATTCAACCAAATTTAAAAAACAAGTTCAGCAGAGAGAAAACACCACCCTCCAATCCGTAACATGGCAGTTGCCCTCTTTTGATAGTGAAAGGCTGCAGAGCACCAGGAATCCCATCTAATACATGGAAATGCACGCACACTGGAAGCATGACACTATCCATTGAAACGCGTTGGTATTGTGAAGTAAGAACAGATAGTTACGAGAGTGCCAAAATCTGGAGAGAGGATTTTGATTCAGTGAGGAGCACTGGTACAGGAGCCGACCAAATGAACGATTCAAAAAGTAATGGCCCAGTGATATAAAAAAAAAGAAAAAAAGAAAAAGAACCAAGCAATATCCTTTGAGTGAATCATTTTCCACATGTGCAGAGGGGGACTTGATAGATCGCCTTTATAAGCTTGCTTTCAGCAAATCAGTGCTGGTTTAAGGGACAGCAAACCTTCTCCGAGTGGAAGCCTGACTTAAGCTACACTTCCGAGAACTCGACTTTCCAAAAGCAGTTTTGAAAAAAGGATGTCACTATTTTTCCCCTCCAAGCATTAAACAAAATGAAGCTATTTGTAAAATACTTCAGAAAGAAGGAACACACAAAAGAGATACTTTCTCAGGGGTTTTTTTGTCACTTGCAAGTGATGTCTCAACTCAACATGAAGAGTCCCTTCCCTAAAATGTGCTTTAAGGACACAGTACTTCTGCCAAAAAAGAAGGTTGCAATCTGAAGTTAGGCACAGTTACAGCACAAAGCAACAGCTACATTGGCTGAACAAACCTCAAGTGGAAAGCAAATAAATACAACTTAATTTACCCCTTCCGTTTCCTAGTTATACTGCCGGGACAAAGGTTCTGAAAAGGCAGTGTGTACAAGTACTGAGAATTGGGCCTGGCTGAGTGTAACTGGCTTTTCTAAAGATCACACAGCAGTCAACATTTTATCAGCACTCCACAAACAAGTTAAGTTTGGCTGAAACTGAAGGTCTCTCTCCCTTTAGCATATTCTCAGATAATAGAACAAATGTCAAATCAGTACAAGATGGCATATTTACAAAATTGTACCCTGTTTTGCATAACCTAATGATGCAGCAGTTCTTAAGGACTGAACATTTCAAATCTGCTAGAAAAAGATTGCCAAATCTATGACTGTTTCAAACTCTTGCCAAAAGCATATCAAATTCAGAGTGAACTGCAAAATAATCTTCTCACAAGTTGAACAGTCTCTTCGGTATGCTTTACATGGCTACTGCGTCTGACCTCTAGAGCTCTGCCCTGATTTAGTCTCAAGTCTTTTACATCAGGGACATTTCTTCCTGGGCAGACAGCTGCTCCCCCATTCAGCCTAGGATCCCTACACAATTATATTGGGAGCTCCACCCACGCTCGCTCCTTTCTTTTACAAAGCTCTAATTTTTAATAGTTCACAACTACCTTAAAAGGCACTGATCACACCTAATTAGCCTACTTAGAGGACTGTGAGTCATCCCTCAGACTTGACTCTTGACAAAGAGTATTTAACGTCTCAGATTCTCTTCCTTCAATAAATGTGAAAGCTCATGTCACAATAATACAAAGGTAGGGTTGTACCCCTCTTACCACAACTAGTTTCTTGAGACTATATATTCACAGTCATTAATAACACTCTGTGCATTAGGAAGGTGCCTAGTAGCACGCATCATCTCTAAGCAGGTGTGTACACAGTCCCATTTCTTTTAAATTAGGGCACGAAGTACAGAGTTTATGCAACCTTTCACTTTTCAAGCCAGCTTTATAGCGGATGCAGTAGGATAGAGAATATATGATGCAGCACACAAACCTGACAGTACCAAGTTAACAGTTTAAAAATGCTTTAACAGCTTCAGCTAGGAGAGCTTTCAGTACATGTTTTGCATTTACTTGCTCAAAAACATTCAGTTCAGAAAACAGCTCTCATCAGCAATAAGGGACCAGGAGGCTGGCTATTGGGACTGGGACATTGAACAAAGGGGCTGTAAGCCAGGAACATGCTGGGCTGAAGTCAGTAAGGGTCTTCAGCAACAACAAAATCCCACAACCCTTCCATTGATGCTGCATGAAAAGCAACAAACTCCTCAAGCTACGCCACCCCTCCAGGTTTATATGGAAAAGTAAATTCCAAGTAATACGTTATTTGGGGCTTTTAATAACAAATGAGGACTTAAGTTGCATTTTCCTATCTCTAGAAGCAGCAGTGAAGTGTGACAATCTGATCTGTGCAATTACCCCTCCTCCATCTAGCCACCATTCTCCCCAATTAGTCCTCTGAGTAACACATTTGAAACCTTTAGCTCTTTGGTACTGGCAGTTTCAACGTGGCCATTGCCAGCAATGGATACTATGCCAAGAAAATCCGACTCCTGGCTTGAAAGGATTAAACAGTCCTCTGTTGCCATCTGTGCCGTGAAGCTGGTGAATGACTTTGTGCACCCAGAGCGTTAACGTTCGTTCTGCACGACGACAGTAACTTCTATTTACACTGCTACCTCGCAGACCTCCTACTGTTCCCACTGCCTTAAAGAAACACATTTGGAAAAAGGCAGGCAGGCGGCTGCAGGCTGCTGGTCAGTCCCCGGCGGGCCTGAGCAGCTCGCTGGTTAGAGAGGCAGATGCAGTACCAAGTCTTCCAGCAGTCACGACCACTGTCCTCAATTTTGACCAGACGTCTGATATAGCAGTTAACAAAACTAGATTACTGGAGTGATATGTCAAAACAGACATTTCAGTCCATATATGTATGTATTTATATGTTTTACCATACTTTTAAATCAGTGCAACAACCCCCACCCTTTTTTCCCCCATGACACTTATTTTTTTAATGCATCAAGACACAATCAGTGCTAAACTGTCTTCTAGGCTATTTACCAACCCAAACGCAGAGAATGCCCCATCTCTTTTTCTCTAACACCCATGTTTGGTTCCAGCATCACCATGGCTGAATAAAGCACCCCCTCAGATCCCTCACAGTTCTCCAATAGCCACTGTATTTCCACCTAGATCGGAAATTTTACAAAACCTTACAGAAGGCTTGGGCGGCTCTGCCCCTACGCCCAACTCCCTGTGACTTCAAAAAGCCCTTGAGGCAAGCAAGTCAAACACTTCATCATGCCGTTAACGAGGACAAACAATCTACAGGTATTTTGCTTCCATTAGAACACCTGGAAATCCCCTCACTTCTGGGCAAACATTAGTCATTTTAGACCAAACCTTGGGCACCCTGTGTTTGTGGAGACAGGGCCAAAATTCCAGCCCCGACACTGCTGGCTCTCAGTTGGTCTGCAATGTGTTTGATGTGATCACAGTACAGACAGACTTGCCTACTCGTCAAAGTTTCCTAATATTTAGCAGATTTTGCTTTCCCTGAAAAAACCTTGCAGATTCCTAAAGCAAGAAAGTTCACACAATACCCATTTTTTTTAAAATTACATTTCAGAAAGAACTGGAGCACATTTGTTTTGGTGGAAATGTTGTTTAAGATAAAGCATAGTTTGCCCACGAGCATATTAAATTTTAAAACAAATTTGTTTCTTGGTGATTAAAATAAAACAGTTTTTACAGCTTGTTTTACAGTCTGCAAAGTAGCCAAATGGAACTGAATGTAAAAAACCCAAAAAAACCCAACACACCAAACAAACAACAAAACCCACACCATTCAGCAAGCAGTAACTGCCTCACGCAAATCCAAGCACACGAGACTACAGCCTCTAAAAGCACAATGCAACAGTTATAGCCAGAAAGAAGGAACAAACTCACTTCTTCCCATGGGGAAGGAACTAGACTGTATGAAGAAAACCAGAGTGGTTTAGAAAAGAAACAACACACTTCAAAAAATGAAATACAGTGATTCTTTCTTACATTATAGTTGTTCAGGTTATCACTTGCTATAGGAAGGCCCATGTATCGCTCCGTGTATATTGAATCTGTAATTAAAAAAAGCAAAACCAGAATATGCTACTTAATTTTCAGTCTATCTGTCTACCAGAAATTTTTCCCATCGATACAAACAGTAAGAATGCATACTGGAAATTAAAAAAAAAAAAAAAAAAAGATAAAAACAGGTTTTCCACAATGAGGCGTGTAGGTAACCATCACTATTCAGAATATTTAATCTTCTTGTTGCCATGGACACCTGAATGCTGAATATTAATAAAGTACTTTGTGTCAATGTTACCTTATTGTTATTCTTTCAGTAATCCTAAGAAAATTGCTGAAAATCTTGCAGTAAATGACTAGCATTTGAAAAAAATCTTAGATCTTTTATCTAAATGTTTACTACTAAAAATCTATAAAATGAAATTGTAGCAGCAGGTTAGGACACTCAGCTTGGCTCTATGTTATATATAGTCAAAATTAAGTATCTCTGATTTTCCACAGATTTTTCGGCATGGTATCGTATTACTTCTTTTGCAGATTTGCTGCTTTATTTTAAGCCATACAAATCAACGTTCTGTTGCCATATTCTAATGTCCATTTGACTTCTCATCAGCATTGTCACGCTGTTCTTTTTTGATGTTGAATATGCATGCCTCCATAACCCTTTCCTTTATCTAATCAACTAAAAGTAGAATTTTAGAGATCCTGATCTTCATTAAAAAAAAAATTTCCTGCCATACTGTAATATTCATATCCAAAACATTATGAAAAATCCTCAACGGACTACTTCTAATACCTGACAGTATGATTTGATCTGCTGAATTAGCCAGAGCACATAATACGCTATTATACAGCCTCTGTGCTAGCTGCAGAATGATAAATTATGCCTTATTTAGCAGAGGTTTGCCAGGAAAAGCTTTCCCTTGAATGTTTTTGGACAAATCAAAACCAGAAAAATGTCAAAATATGGTCACATTGCACCAGCACATATTATATTTTTAACTGTATGTAATTTTTTTTAATCTGGAGGAGAGCCCCTGTAACTGTATTTATAGTCTCATGCAACTACAACTTTATACACTATAAGCTTGAAGCATGTACAGACTTGTCCAATTGTTCACATTTTCGTAACATCAAGCTATTCTTAAGATTAATTAGATGTATAAAATGCAAATTTTACACTCTAAAAGGAAAACAAAACCAAATCCTATTCAAATCCTATTCTGTTACTTTGAGAGAGTAAATTACAATGCAAGTTCGATGTTAACCCTCATTCTTTTAAGTAAAGTATCATTTTGAAGAAGCAAAGTCTAATAGCGATGGATTTCTGACACACAATACTGGTCTCGGAACACGTGGCAGCCTTGGAAAGCAAACACAGACACATTACAGTAATACTACAAATATTACAATAATTTAGCATTCATTAAAGGTTAAAGAGATTACCTGGAATTGTGGATCTGACTTTTTAAAATGGGAAGTGAGATTTAGGGAATTAGTTTAATTCCAAAATGCAGTACCCATGAGTTCATAAAAACAGACCAAGCGGCATTTACATGGCATCTAGTGGATAATCAAAGCTCTGTGCTATGAATCAACACTTTGCAGCATGTGCACTGCAAGACATATGGGAATCCTTGTAACGAGGAAGCCATCACATACCATAATATTGCCAACGTGACACGGGGGCAACCGCTATTCCACACTTGAACACGCCGCTTCCAGAGCCAAGCACCATGGAGGTCACATATCCCCCATAAGACTGAGAAGAAAACATTGCTGTTACTTTAGTCGGGAAGAAAAGGATGGGGCCCATCTGCTAAACGGTTCATCAGACATTTATAGGCTCAGCTTTTTTCATATTAATGAACTCCATTCTGAATTTGGGTCAGATCTCACCCAGCCTGCTCAGTGGGGGAAACAGGCATCAAACAGCGGGTGGCAGCTGTGGTGCTGATGAATGAGAGCTGGCTGGGGAAAAGGGACGCAAACGCCGCTGAACTGTGACTCAGCCAAGGATGACAGGGCTTGGTGGCACCGTAGGCAGCAGCGAAAGACAGGAAACAAGACAGTGCTGAACCTCTGCGTCCCTCGCCGTGCTGGGGGAGTGGGTGGAAGCAGAGCGCGGGCCCACAACGCGCCTGATGAGTAGTTGCACCAGGGCATCCGAAAATTTACAACTCCCTCAGAGCAGGCCTACGGCAGCTCACTTGCTAACTCTCCTCCAAAGCGTCAAGAGCAAGACTGTGACTGGGGAGCGAAGGAGCTTCTGCTAAGTCTGTGGGAGGAACTGTGCAGCAACACACTCCTTGCTACGCACAGAAAATTCACTCACAGTCTAGCCTGATACACAGATGAGTAAATATCTGACACACTCGAGCATCCAGGCTGCAAGATACCTAAACAATGTCACTGACTGCCCAAATCACTGCCCTCACTATAGTTTTAAGGGGTTATTTAGGAAAATGTGCCCGCCCACTTTAAAAAAGAAGAGCAATTTTTGGATCTCGTTCCTGTCTTGAAACCAGATTACAGGCAAATGGAACTGTATCTTAGTTCAAAGCCCTTAAATGTTTGCGCCAATGACTTTGGTCCTCCCGATGAGATCAGCAAAGTAATGCATGTACTTAGTAATGAAACCCACGTGTAAGTATGTTGCCTAACCTGGCCATAGTAAAGGTATTACTGCCAAACCTATGGCAAACAAAATTAATGACAGGCTGACAATGAGACACTGACAATCTGAAAACTCAAGAGATAAAGAAAATCCGTTTGCCCACAGGTTCAGTACCCAGGATGCATAACCCCAACCTAGCTCCAAAGAGGATCGCTCTTCAACTATTCATCCTGAGGCTCGTAAAAGAGTAAAGTGGGAATGCATCAAGTCCTCCATTTCTGTGGAATGAATTTCCCTCCTGCTAAAGTTACTACTACTACACTTGACTTCATACAACACGGAGACGTTTATCCCCAGAAGAAAAGCTACTAAAGGCACCACCATCATCTTCTTGCCATCAGGCAATTTATTCACTGGTGCCTGTCACCGGCAGTGACCAAATTTCAGCTAGCAATTTAATTCAAGATCCTGCGTGCAATCCTGCAATCATCTTGTACCTAGGAACTTGGCAGTATCCCTTTAAATTGTTTTTAATCCCTCTAGTAGTCCTAATTTCTGTTTCAAAGGCTCCTGAATCCTTGCAAAGAGACAATGTATACAGGCACTTGCAAGATGTACTTCATCAGTTCAGTTATTGGACTGTGCCATGACCCCAGAGGTGCCCCACACTTAAGTACTCCAGCACCTCACACAGAGAGCAGCACAACAAATAGTTGTTATAATTAAATAATAGACCAGCCAAACTTATTTGAGTACTTACCCAACCCCAAATAGCTATTCTGTCCTTATCAACAAAGCCCATTTCAGAAAATTTTCTAAAAACAAACAGAATAATTAAATGCTTAATGGATTGCAGGTATTTGCCATTATACAGACTTTCATGTCTGCCTCTTTCTATTGTACAAATAAGCACTTCCCACTTCAGCACAGTGACTGCATATGAAAACATAAAATACTTCAGGCACATGTGTCTTTAAGAAATTCAGAAAAACATCTGTGCATGTGAAAAACCAAAACCTGGACGATCTGTAAAAGCCCTCAAACCACAGTCACATTTGTATTGTATTAGGTTAGAGCTCACCTTTTTTCTTTTTTGTCCTTTTTAAAAAAAAAAAAAAAAAAAAAAAAAAAAAAAAAAGAGGAGCAACACTCAAATTGCAGCAGTAAGGGACAGGCTGACAGCTGTAAATCTAGTCAGGGTTTAAAAAAAAGATTCTGAAAAGCTATTTGTTTAAACTCCTTAATATTTTAAAATCCCAAAAAGCAAACCCCATAAGATCACTTCTTTGTGATTCTGAGAGATTCATACTGACATCATTCGGTTTAGTGAGGTTCTACAAGCATAAACCAAGTGACGAAGATGAACTATGATGTAAAGGCCGAGTAGTTTATACAAATAACTCTGTCACAACAGAAACTTGCAAAAACCTTGGAGTAAAACTTCCAGCTCCAAGTTCCTTGGTAGCATGCTTTTCTACTAATGTGACAGTTATCATCTCTATAAAACCAGGGATATGGTAAATTTGTTATTACAGCATTAACTCTTCTCTCTTTCTAAGCATAAAATGATGGTTGGCCTATAAATGACACACTTCAGCATACAAAATTAATGTAGAATTTAGTTATGTTTTTGCCAGTAATTTCAAGATCACCATTCAAAACCTTCACCGTTTTTTCCCCTACACAATAAGCACAGAAAAAAAGGAGCAGGTGTTGACCATCTCACTTTAGCTCACCTGGCTGCTGCTATCTGATCTTCCACTTCGTATGTTCCCAGCCTTCGGTTTATTGCATGCAGGATTTTATCCCCTTGGTATCCACTTCCTCTGCCATCGAAGCTGGCCACAATGATCTGCTCGGTGCTTGCAAGGTACGTAGCCCAGCTGATCCGGAAGGCATAATCTACTTTCTGACTACAGGGTCCTGCATACCTGGGTGGAAAGTGCCACAGAATTCAGGCATTTACTCTCCACGTATTCTTGCATCAAGCATTTGAAATACAATTATTGCTGACAATTTTCAGCCACTAAAGAAGGGTAAACCTTTAAATTAAGCTGAGCAAACACGAAAAGCATCACTGACTGACTCCGAACTGCTGCTTTGCCTGGACACTAAAAGCAATATGCTTTTTAAAAATGTCAACTATTAATCAAGAAAGAAGACTGGATTTTATTTGTTTTATTGCTTTCTGCTCTAATAAGAAACTTTCATTATTTTGACTTTAAGCAGTTTACCAGAAATCCAAACCAAATTCTTTTTTGTGTTGGTGTATCTAGTCATCTAAGTTTCAAAGCGATGCTCTTTAACTACTTCTGTTCCATTTACCCGTGATTTATTTGGTTAAAGTCTGAAATCAACAAATAGCTTTCATTTGGGAAAATTAAAAAAAAATCTTTTTCTGCATTTTTAGCGTCTCATCAGTGTTCCCTCCAGTTTAAACTATTTCTGATGCAGGCTGAGAAAAAGGAAGCAAAACTGTAATTACAACTTTTTATTTTAAAATATTCGGAAGCACTTGAGCACTACGAAATCACACTCTAAGTACGTGGATGGTAAAATTCGGTTTGCAGTGCACCTCTCTAGCCACTGTTCAACAGAGTAAAAAATGGAAGAGTGGCTCTTATGGCTCTATAACCCATTTTTCCCAGTTTTAAAAGCAAAGAAAAAACTACTAGGAATTCTCTGTATCAAGCTTTGTTTCTATACACTATGCATCCTGACACTGCTGAAGGAATTTCTGATACCAAGATCACCATGAAGCAGAGGTGATCCTGACAAAGGCCCAGGTAAGTCAATAAAAATAGAATCAAAACCAAAATAAGACTTAACAAGCAAAGAGCACTGACTGCTCATTAAAACTTTCAATAGGCATATAAAAAAGTATTACAGTGCTACCAAATTACATTATATAAAGATGCATCTAACAATTAACAGCTAGTTTCCTTGTGGAGTCAGCTTTTTGTAAAAAGAGGAAAAGGTTAACATTTCTATTTTAATGAATAGCTAAATTTCAGTAATTTCCAGTTAGAAATGAACAAAAGTGCTTGAGGAAGAACGGACAAAACAGCACGTGCTCATGGTCTTGGAATTTATGAAAAAACAGCAAATGTAATCCTGACCACAGGATGCAGTTTGCCAACAGCAGCTGACAGTCAAATATCACAGAGAAAATGCAACGTCACACTCACTACTTCAGCTTTAGGATACACAGCTTATTCAAGGTTTCATTCTGGAATATAACTTCATTGAATATTATTCCTAATGAACTCGTAAGAGCAGAGAAGGAGGTAAACTAATGCTAACATCCTGGATTTAAATCAGATAGAGAATGTATCTGCCTCATCTTATAGTACAGGAATCTTACATTCATCTTATAGTACAGGAATCTATCACAAATTGGGATACACCTCATTTTTTCATTCCCTCTTAAAACTACTTTAAGAAGTAATTAGAAAACATGCCAGTTTTGTGTTTCTTGATCTTATTAAGAGCATTTGAAGTAGATGAAAGTGATTATTAACACAACATGCCACGTAACTTGAAGACTTACACATCAAGGAGCAGAGGGTACTTCTTTGATGAATCGAAATGGGGAGGCAATATCATTTGATACCACAGGTCTAAAAGTGGAAAGAGTTTGACTTAGGTGAATTCTCCAGTGAAATAATTTGACATGCATTACAATCCATACAAGAGCACATTTGAGTCACCCCCTAAAAATTAAAAAGTAATTTCATCTGAACTATCCTAATATATACAGGTAAAAGTTCCTAGCTAATCTAATTTTTTTTTTTTTTAAATGTTTTACAGCTAAGTTAGCAGAAAGTCTGGAACTGGAATGTCTACAATAATAATAATACAATTTGGGGACTCAACATACTGTCTTGTAACATTATTCTACATTATAAGCTTACATGTAAAGCTTGGTAAGCCTCTAAAGTGGTAAATCTGACACTAGCTCAGAAATGTTTTTCTACTCAAATTTGTCTCCCAGCACTAAAAAGAAATTTTAAATATTTTGAACCTGTCAGATAGGCTTTGCATGACAGTTTGTAAAGCATCCCAGAAACATATCCAAATATCTATTATTTTTCAAGCAACATTGATTCCGGTTCCACCCATGTTACTCTTTCCACCCAAGTTGGCTGAGAGTTAGCCGAACATTTTAAATGCACACCATGTAAGTTTTGCAAACCAATTGGCTCGATTGTTCACTCATGAATTTTAAAAGAACTGATGCTGCAAAGGAAGTCGAAGCAATGCTGATGGACTGCACTGCAGTAATAGCCAGAGTGCAAGTCTTACAGAAATTTCCAGGTATGAATATGCAAGGCATTAAAACACTGAAAAATGAACCATCTAAATTGAACAATGAAAATACTAATTTTAGTTTTTTGCATATCTGTGTATTTTATAGTCACAGGAGCGGATTTCTTCTTTGATAACATACATGGATTTGTAAGCAGACTTGGAACTTGAAGTAGGACTATAAAAATGGATTTATTTCTCCTATTTGTGACATTAAAAATAGATTCCCCTTACCCAAAAACTTTTACCCTGAAGAGATGAAGAAGTAAGAACAAAGAGGAATAAAAAGATGAATATACAACTGATAGGACGAAGAACATCTTTAAACCTCCATCTTGCCTGGAAGATTTCATCTTTAGCCCTAGTAAAAATGTGACAGAAAGAAAAGACAGAAAACACAAAGATAAAGAGAGTTATTATATAAATAAGGTAACAGTGGAAGGAGGGAGGCATCAAAAAGAACAGTTAATGACTGACAGAACTCAATACAGTCTGTAAAACATAATTCCATTAAGAATATTCATTCATATTATCAAGAGGAAGTTTGTCATGAAGAGAAAAGCTAGTAGCAAAGGCTAGAGCAAGAGCAGTTTAGACAGGTACCAGGCCTCCCACTGCCGGTCTGTCTGGTGTTCCTCAGCCTAGGAGCACACCAAGAAAGCTTCTGTCCCCAGACGTGCAAATTCAGAGGAGCACCACTAGCAAAGCATTAGCAGTTCATCTTCTAGCGTTTTGTTCTAGTCTGTATTCAGAGGTCTATGTAGTCTTGGAGCGTGAACGTGCTTTTAAGAACGTGACTATTCAAGCCAAATATTCCCCTACACAAAGTCAATGGTGATCTTGTTGAAATGAAGCCTAAATGATTTTGCACACTTTTCCATTTAGATTCTGTGTCCGTTTTTTGATAATAACTGAACTTCTCCTCCACTGTCCCATCTGCTAACACAAACCAAAGGGACTTGTACCTGTAAATTAAGACCTACTTGAATTTATAATTTAATTTAAATTCAACAACGCTTATGAGCTTTGTGCCCCACCCCCTATTCCTCTTGTTTATTTATTTAATGCGGTGTTAGAGACTTCTGTTTTTCAGGTAATTATCAAGGAAAAAGGGAGTTAAGAGACTTCATTATGAAAATATCAAGATACCACACTAGGGAAAAAGCATATTTTAGATAAGAATATTTTGGGATTTCAGAAAAAAACAGAATGATTGGAGATGTCAAAAAAAAAAAAAAAAAAAATCTTGTCTTGTCTCTAAGTGCTGCAATAACCCCCATTACACCCATCTCTTCCGTCATGCTTTTCAGCAGAAGACCTTGAAGCACTTGGTGAAAGGGGGAGAGAAAGGTAAAACATGTTTCTGAACTTACTGTATTCACCTACAGTAATGGAGCCAATTTTTTTTGAAGGCATCTGAATATCTTTCAATGAATTTTCCAGTTCAGTGTTATTTTCCAAGTACCTGAGGACTAAATAACAGAGTTAGTAAGAGTTAAAGACTAAATACATTATTTTCAAATGCACTGCTCTTTAATTATGAACTACTTTAAAAATTCAATCTGAGACGATGGCAACCTACATTGCAGTCTTAGTTTACTGCAGTTTTTGTTTTTCCTCTCAGATTCAATGTTTACGATATAGTTTTTCTTCAGTAATTTAGTAACCAGAAAGCTGTTTTCCCTGTTTTTCATCTAAATGTAATTTCAGAAAAACTGAACAATTATCCAGTAAATAAGTCACACATTACTCACTGTTTTCTAGCACAATGTAAAATAATATTATATAAACTATGAATAAACGTATGCCAAGCTATGTAATTTATTCTTCTAGTTAACTATACCAGAGTAATTATCTGAAATTAAATTTACCCTTTATAACTGACATTTTAATTATTCTACTAAGCAATGAGAACAAAATTAAAATAAATTTACAGTGCAATTTTCTGGTTCAACACAAACTATATTTTAAGACAATCCCATACCTCGATCATCACTGCTTCTGTGCAGAGTAGATACGGGCAGGCCAGGACCTGTTAATAGAGCATGAAACCTTCAAGTTTGCATGCTGTCTCAAAACACAACCCTTGTAAAGTAATTGGAAGTGGGTGAATCATAAAAGCTTAGAATTCGTTTCCCTCCAATCTGCACATGCTGGATTTTAAGTTAGTAGGGCCCAAACTACAAGCCATGGGATCCCATAAAATACTCAGACTGTCTCGCAGGCGAACCACATGACTGTGAGGTACTGAAGAATTAAACTTCCACTCTTTAGCAAAGTCTACCCATGCATTATGGACCGTGGTTTGGAAATCAGTAAGCCGTGTCACGGCTTACAGAAAAATTCCCTCTCTGCTGTCTGTCTGTCCTTCTAGCCCATAGATCAAGGAAGATCCTGGCATCTTAAAAATCAACATACATTTCAATTTAAGGGAAATTTTAGGTAAGATTTTATTTTTCCCACCCTTTGATTAATTTCTCCCTTGCACTATTTAGCGCAAGCACTTACAGGTCAGAGACAGACTACGGTCCCACTGCTTAACTTCTGATTACATTCATTGGATTTTTTTGAACAGCACTATCTATCTTAATTTTATTCCCACGCATAGAGCATTTCTCTTTACCCAGCCTGTTGCTCGCCTTGCTCCCAGAGCCTCCGAATTCCTTCTACAGACAGAGGTCCCCATGCAGCTCTTGAGGAGATGCACAGTGGACAGGAGTGTTTTGCACCTCTTTCAGGTCCACTGATAGACAGAACTATCAAATTTTATCCTTGTAATTTTTGTCAAGGTGCTTTTGAGCCTAGGAGGGAGTATGTTTTTCCACTGCCAATGCATTTATCCAACGATACCAACACATATCATTGTTACGCAGTGCGTATCAAGATCTTGATGAAGTGAACTTCCCCACCCAACTAATCAGTGAGTCATGTTTATGTCAATTAATTCCAGATATACTCACCACGACAATCTAGCTGATAATACTGTGTGTCTTTGCTAAAGGACACAGAATAATACTGGCATCTTTCTTGATTCAGATCACAGCTAACACATTTAGTAGAATTTGGACTGCTTTCCAAGAGCACTCTGCAAAGTAGACGAGCTTCATTTCAGAGATGAAAGACTTTTTTTTTTTTTTTTTTTTTTAAACTATGCTAAACAAATGTATGCTTTTTAAATAAGATGACCGAATGAAATATGATAAAATTCAGGAGTAAAGTCCTTATTGATTTAAAAAGCAGAGAAAGCAGACTTTAAAATTTTGAGTTCAATTAATATTGGAACTATAATCATAGCCAAAAAAAAAAGCATGAGAGGTTTTCTTTAGGGGTGTGTTGCTTGAGGACTGGTTGTTTCTTTTAACTATTTCCCTTTATTAACTAAATTTACAGAAAAATATTTTAGTTGTTTTTACAGTTTACACTCTACACTGATTTTAATTAAATATCCTATATAGGATCCCACATTAGACTATAAACACCCTAATCTTTTTATTTTGCAATGCTTTTTCTTAAAATTTCTTTTTCATTAATAAATATTTTACTCATAATGCAGCAAAAATTTCTTACTTATAAAGATTTCTTCCTCCTGGCATTCCACCGTTTTCATTACTAATGTAGTATCTATAAAAGCAAAACATACTGGTTTTGGTAAAATGTTTACAGTACCTTACAATATTTAAAGGATTATCTTACATGTTTAGATCAGATTTTTAATGAGTTAAATAACATCTTCTCCCTCCCTGCTTGCTTAGACCCTTGTTACAAGCCCTCCTGATAGGAATCAATATCTTAATTACAATACTTACAAAAAGTTATTGGTTACAGCTTCTATGCTGATTACTTCCCATTTTCCTGCAGTAATAGGTACTGGAGACTGGAGGGGGGAAAAAAAAGGCAAGGAAAAAAAGCAGAACGTGAAGCTCCTCAATCACCAGGAGAAACACAAGTCAGCAGTGACTGTCCTACACCTTATTACTTACCTGCGAGCCATTTATGTAATGGATGTGCTTGTAACCTACTGTATTGCTGAAGACTTTGTAGTAGGTAGCATTGTCGGGTGCAAAGTGAGGGACAGATGGCTGAAACTTGAACACAAGAGAGATGTCTTAAAGCAAACAAAAAACCTCCAAAACCAAAATGATAAATTTAGGTTTTGATATCTCTAAACAGGAGTTTCAATACTTAAAACTGAACGTACTGCAAAAATTTTTGCCTACTGACTTAGTAGGTAGAACCTGTAGCCATTACCCTAAAAGTAAACACACTTAAAGTATTTTCTTGCTCCTTAAGCAGCAGAATTTCCTGAGTATTACCCCTGGTAATGACCGATGTCCACTCCCACCTCCCTTGAATCTGAAGCCCTACAGGTATTCCTGGTTTCCTACCATTTTCGGAAACAATATGTGCATCTGCTTTTAAAGTCCCTGTTTTATTCTGTCCAATGCCAACATGCAGCTGTAACCTACTGCAATGTAAACATTGCAAATACATTTTTTCCTTAAATTTCCCGTTTTAAAACACGTATTTGTGAAAAAATTCTTGGAACTCAATTTTTTTTTTTAGCTTCAGAGTGAAAAATTTCCCCCCTTTTTCAAAGAAAACAAGCTGCTTTCCAAAAGGAAATTTTTCTAGTAAGTAGGTAATTACAGAATGCCAGAGAACCCAAACTGGAATGATATTTTCATGAAGAAACTATCCATTTATCAGTTGGGAGTGACAGAAGTGAATGGATTCCTTCTACTGACTGTCATTTGGACGTGCCTCACATCGTAGAGAGAAAAACAGAGGAACAAAATTGAGCTGAATGAATTAAAAGTTATCTCTGCGATACATGTCCAAAACATCTAAACGTTAATTAGCCAACTGACACAACACTGTATCTCTGAGATGTTATACCCATTTTTGAAATGGAAAGTGAAACAGAAAGGTGAAGTGACTTGCCTCCGGTCACTCAGTAAGCAATGAATGAACTTGAGTCTCACTAACCCATGTGCTCCAGATAATCTCTCCTTCTTCCCTAGCAATATTTTTTCAAAAAATAACCTGGCAAATATTTTGCTAGCTTCTCCCTTATCACAGTCTTGCTTTTTCAAAGTGTGACTTCCCTTCAACTCAACTGGCAAGCTCTAACTTAGCTCATGACCTGGAAGCCTTATGCAGTAACACAGGCTGTTCTGAGCATTCTTAGATTAAGTGTAATTTCATCCCTATTTTTGAAAAAGAAAAAAGAAGGGGAAGAAAAAAAAAAAAAAGAAAAAACAAGAAAAAACCACTACAGATATATACAAAGAGAGAAGTGTATGTCTATATTTTAGACACATATATAATTTACTTAGGTTTGTATATACACTTATATGAATCGTATATACATTTATGTGCATATATACATCTCTCATCTCTCTCTCTCTCTCTCTCTAAAAAAAAAATCCCTTATCAGTTAAGTGTCATTTTATCACGCCTAAGTAGATAAGAATAGAAGAAAGCAATAAATATACCTTTCCTATCCCCTCTTCAATCCTCCCTACTCTCCACTCCCTTCTCAAATCCAGGAATCATACAGTGAGATTATCTTTTTCTTCCAACAGCTCCTAAGATGTGGGTTGTCTCTTTAAAAGAAACAAAAAACCAACAACCTAGTTTAATGGCACAGACTCGCATTTTGCCCTCTCATTTTGCACAACTGTTTACAAAGTCTGCAGCTTGATCATCACATTGTCTAATTGTGAAGCCTTTGCTGCAGAGAAGCAAAATGTGTCAGCGTTAAGGCCTTCCTTTCCATATCAAATTTGACAGCAGGTGGGTTGATCTCTCATCTTCATACTGCGGATGATTTCATCCCTGCTGTTGCCTCCCTCTTTGCATTTCTTTAAACTTTCATTTTTTACTTCAGAAGTGAATTAGTGACTAAAGCATAATCAGTGTGTGGAAAATGCGGGAGTGGAAAGTGTACTCTGTGTTCTCATCAAAAACTCTGAAACTCATTTCTCCCTCCAAGTCTGAACTTTTGCATCTCTGCTTCACTTCCCCCAGATCTTCTGTGTAGTTCATTAGGTGCCTACTCTCTACCATGTACAAAAGGACTGAGAAGCAGCTTGGAAAGCATCATCCAGACAGCAGCGATTGGTTTGGCAGAAGTGTATGAAAATTTTAATCTGGTCAGTTATATGCATCTTATCCCCAGTTCTCTCCAATGGATAGTTTGGGTGGGGGGAAAAATCAATCAATAAATAAATAAACCCCCAAGGAGAACCTGGAATGGTTTGCTGCAACCTGAAACGCTAAAAGTGACTTTTGTCCTCTATGCCTTTCCTCCAATACAATTCAAAGGTTATAGGATATGCTTCTTAATACATTTTATCCCCTAGATTGTTCTGGAGGTGGCAGGAAGACTGGAGAGCAGCCAAATCAGCATAGCTGACAACTCCCCCAGCACAAAGGGAATCCTGAGTCCTGGCTCCTGCACCCCCCTATCTACTGCTACCGAAGCAGTAGGTCAGAATTAAAAAGGAGTCTGGAAGGAGCACTCTGCTTTTTGGCAAGCTGAACATGATGCACGGGTCATGGAGGATGCTCCAGCCATGCTACACTGTCAGCTCAGCCTGGGAGTTCAGAACCCCATACCCACAAAAGCTTAAAACTGGGAGCGGCGTGGCATGGCGGCTCCATTTGAGACCATTTTTTCCTATACATGTAAAATGCAAGAATTGAATAGATCAGACCTGCACACAAGAGGCATTGCAATCGGCAAGAGGCTCATATGAAATTTTCTTAATTATCAGTGTTATTCAGCATGTGGCAGTTTTAGAAATTGAACACTCACTCTGCCAATCCAGCCAGTTGTACTTTCTTCCGTACGTTGTTTTTCCTAAGAAAGAAAAAACAAACAATCCCACAACGATTATGTTTATTTTACATCAGGCTATGATTCTACAAAGATAAACATACAGAGATACTCTACTCCTTTCTAGTTTTATTTATCGAGTATTGCAACTCTCCCACCTCATTTTTCTTACCTGCGGACATGACCAATTTCCAGTAGCACTTTCAAAGTCACAGACTGTGAGGACTGAAAAATTCTGAATTCTTCTGAGCCACTGCAGACAGATCCTTTCATCTGTCACCCATGTTACAACACTCAAATAATGATCCCTGAAAACAGCAATAGCATTAGATATTTAAAATCCTCTCTGTAATAGCATACTATACAATAGTATTCAGCAATTCACTGAATGAGATTCATCCAGCTATTTTCATTTCAATCTACTCTCCAACAATAAACAATGATGCAAATCTAATTGTGCCATTTTTTTGCCAATTGTTTTTGCTGCTAGTAGATGCCTTGGTTATTTTCATTCATACAATGAAGAATTAGATAGTTTGTACATACCCGCTTCCAGAAAGACTGCAATTAAATTCTAACAGACAGATCACTATCCTCTAATGCATGAAATAATAGCTACTCCAGACTGTTCGTAAATCTTGTACTACGTGCATCTAGAGGAAATTCTTCTGAATATTAAGTTGTATGGGCCTTAGATTTTGGAATTTTATGCTTAGCTGCATGAAGTTGGTTGCCTGTAAGCACTTTCCAAGTGATACATATCTTTGTTCAACTTAGTATTTATTTCCGTTAGTTAGAATGGAGGGAGAGATCGTACCAAGAACAGATATTACTATTTGAATATTTTACTTTCATCTTCAGACTACCAACTAGTTGACATGAAGAACTGGAGTATCTGAAAAAAAATATCATTTTCATGAATATTCCTGTATATTAATTTTAAAAAGGCACCACATAAAATTTAGTGGTTTTGTTTACCGTTACGATCTGTTAGATGTGCTTGTCTTTTTTTATTTTAGATCTGTCCTATCTCCTAGAAGCCTTATGAACTAAAATAAAACAAACCTCCCCTCCAAGGCAAGTATACATTTTTACCCGGAATTTGCACATTTGACTTAGTTCCAAGTTCATGTTCCCTTTTTCCCCAAAGTTAGTTAACAAAAATGTGTGGGAAGTTTTTGATGAGAGTGAGTATCTTCGTGATCATGGGGAGGGGCGGGGGGAAGAAAAAAAGAAAAAGAAAACACTACATTTAGTGTGGATGGATTAAAAATATATGCCAACTGGTTACCGACCACTTTCAGGTTTATTTCTAGACTGCAGTTTAGAAATCACGTTGAAAAAAGGTCTATTTTCACATTCATATTTGACTGGGAAATTGGTAGGTCATTTAATTGCTACTGTCACTGGCTTCAAACAGTATATTTTAGACCAATAATATTATAAAAGCACTCTGCAGGAGCTTGTTTGGAAAAAAAATGAAACTGCTGTTCTTCATGTTCCTGTAATAGTGATTTCCCTTGTTTTATAAAAGGGGAATTAGCCCCACAGTTTTTGTTCCTTCAAAGTGAGCGAAGTTAACAATTCTGGACACTATAAATCATCCATCAGACAGGATGGACAGTACAAGGAAAAAACAAAAAAATTGTTATTTACTATGCTATTATTATAACATAATAAATATTTTAAGGTTAGGAATGCACCTTCAGTTTTCAACAACCCATGAAATGTTAACTAAGCTGCAATTAACGCAAGTATAGAGTACAGTAGTTTTGCATTGCCCTTCCTCATTCGCTGCTGAGAGGGGATATTCCTGCAATCACCGTCTGGAGCTCTCTACTCTGAAGACGACTTATTTTTAGGACAGATCATTTCAGGCAAGAAGCATCCATTGCCTTCATCCTCCTGTTAGCCAACAGGAGCCCCCTGTACCCATGATGCTAAAAGTGGTGTTTAAACGCTGTATGGATTTCATGCTGGTCATTTGTGCAAAAATTTCATCTACCATCTTACATGGCAAAGCACTGCCATTCCAGATTTTGGCAGCTTTCCTTGACAAATAATAAAACTTTCCCTCTGAAACAGAAGTGCGCTGTGCCCCCTTCAAATGTGGGGGTACAACTGCTGCTCATACAAGCAGCTCTGCATAGTGCTGCAACAGGCAACCACTTGCAGGGGCACTGCCCCTCGAAATCCCCACCTGGGTGGGTGGGGTGAGGTATGCCACCAATTCAACCCTAGTTTTATTGAAAATTTAGCTCCGAGGAAGTAAAACTAGAATTTTCCACCACAAAAATTAACCCTTCCTGTTCTACAGTGGTATAAATACACATCTGTGCAAATATTCATTATTTTGTGCTTCCAGGAGCAAGAGTACCTGACAGCAACATTACACATCACTTGCCTTTTCCTACTAATGCACTTTTTTTTTGCTCTTGCAAAATTCCCCAAGACTTGTTCTGGCCACCTCAATGTTTGCAGGACGTATATGTTGAAGCTTAACCATTATCTGGCTCAGCCATTGGGAGAAAGAGAAAGTTTTGATCCTTGCACTCATCATTCAAGACTTGATTTATCTTTGCATTAATCCTGATTTACACAGTGTTATTCATTTAAAAATGGATTAAGTCCATTAACTCAGGCCTGTGTTAGCCAGATGGGTACAAAGATGGAAGACAAAGATGATGGTTATTCTCCCCAGGTCACACAGCGGCGTTGTTCAGTTTTCATTAGGTGTTAACAAAAGGTAAAACATAACTCTAAGACAGCAGACATCTTAACCAGAACCGACCAAAACGTAAGGGGCTTATAATTCTGAGGCACTGAAATTATGGAGAAAAACAGCGCACAACAGCTATATAACACCTAGTTATTGCAGTGTTACTGTAGAGAAAGGATAAAGAACAACATATTCATAAAAACTTGCATATCTCAGTTAACATAGAGATGTTAGTTACACTGTGGCGAGGACTGAAACGGAATAGCACTGATACTCCAGCTATAGCTTTTTGGCCACCACGTACAAAATGCTGGTTTTATGCACTAGCTGACAGACCTCTTGTTTTTTCTGAAGTTTATCAGTATAACCTGTGCTTCCACACCCATCATGTTTGTAAGTGCAAACCACTAAAAATTTCCACAATACTGTTAAAATGAAAAAACAAAACCCAAGATCTAAATTCTATATGCGTGCATTTTAAATCAACTTAGCTGCTTTCTACAAAATACATTTATATCATGTTGTGCATTTCCAGTGGCATTTTGAGAAATACAATTTTCCATTTACTGTGAGAGGTGCTGGTTTTCACCACGTTTCCGAATAAAACAAACATCTTAAGTATAAACCTGAAGACGACCATGATACCTTGCCTTAGCAAGCAGACTGCTTCCAATGAAATCAAATCTTCACTTACCATTTAGGTTTTGTTTTGTTTTTTTTTTTTCCCCAGTGAATTGGAATACATATATTATAATTTGATTATACCAAAACTTGCTCATATTAAAGTTGTACTGTGAAATGACTTCACCATAGTTAGACTCCACTGAATGTGATGAGCCAAGAACTTGTCACATTCTGAATATAACATACATGGAATATGCCATCTATATATAATCACTAGGAGGATAATCTCTGTGCAGATTTTCTCTGGTAAATCTTGTTGCTACCAGAGCCACATGACTGGGAAAAACTGCCTATACACTGAATATAGGGTGGTCACACATAAAAGCTCCTCCTCTCTCACCGAAAGAAACAAGCAAACATTTAACCAAAATGTCTTACCCTGATTTTATTTCTGCAGGTGGAGAAATTTCAGCAGAGCGGAAAGGAGGAAGCGATTTGGTATCCACAATAAAGAATTGCACAGTTGGATTTTTAGCTCCTGCCTAAAAATAAAATTTTTCATTGTACTTTTGAAGAGAGAATATTCTTGGTGAAATAAGTGTTTGAAACTATAGACGAAGAAATTACTACAGTCAGGTAGAACCAGCCAACTCCAAACACGTGAAAAACAAGTTCCTAAATGCAGTTCTTAAGATCAATACATAAATTATCCTTTGTAATTTTTTATATGAAAGTGTTAGTTATGTATTTCTAGGTAAGAAAGACTACTACATTTAGAAACATTTGTAACCACATAGGGCTTGCTGTAGCCAAAGCAGTATTTGGCCGTATCTCGTCCCACATGCCACACACAGTAGCGTGAATCAAATCCATTGCTAACAGACAGAAAAGTGCTTCTTCATGGAAACTGATACCTTACATTAAGTGATCATATGATAGCTGCCTATACACCAAAGCTGTGACTGCAGCACGTACCCCCCTATTTTTAATGTAGTGCTACTAGGTACTGACAGCAAGGGCGCCTCCTCTAGAAGTACAAGTTAACTAGCTAAGTCCTCATCGTAACAGTTAGGTAGCTGTAGTTGACCCATCTCCAGAAGTCAGCGATATTCCAAACAAAAGGGGTTTGTAATAAAAGGTTCAATTTAAATTGGCAGTTCATTCCACACCTATGTCTCTTCAGAGGCACCACGCTCAGGGCAGCTGTCAGTGAGCCCCACGGCTCGCCGTCAGCATCAGTGACCCTCTGGGGGAGGCTCCAGAGGCAAAGGCCATGTGCTCCTGAAGCTTTGGGAAGGGTAGGGAGCGACTGACCACAGCTGCTGCAGAGAAAGCTGAAATTGGCACATGGAGGACCGGAGGGAGGCTCTTACACCAGACAAACAGCTGTATCAGTTGAGCGATCAGCTGGCTGTATCAGCTGTTCTGCCCCGGTTAATCAAAACTGTGAAAACTTCTTCCTGAGCTGGCCTAGTTTCAACCCAGGCATTCCTTCCCGGCAGTGGGGATGCCCAGCATCGTGTCAGTGAGCATATTATAGAGGCCAGCAATGAGAACCACGTTTGCATTGCGATTCAGCAGGTCAGTGCAATTGTTGTACTCCAAGTGTAATTTGTTCTTGTATTGTGTCTTAAGTGCATTGCTGCATCCCTCTGCTAAATCAAAATCCCATGTAATGTCAAATAACTTCCCATAGGTAAATCTAATGTATTAAACATTAAAACCTCCACATGCGGAGTATCTGAAAGAACCTGTTTGGAGCATATTGGACTCTGACTCTCACACCATTTAGTCCAGTGCCAACTGTGCCACAAGCAGTGGGCACAACGTCATGTGGAGAGGAAGGGGAAGGACAAGGAGCTGCATGCACTAAAGGCTTCACTCTCTCAGTTAAAACTGGAAGAGCTTTAGGTGTGGGCAAAGAAACTCCATCAGCAGATTCTTCCCCTTCATCCAACAACTAAAAATGCTACATTAGTTGAAGAAGATTCCACTATCAATACTACGTACAACCCTAACACAATGTACGTCTGCCAAATGCTTTGTACCAACTTCAATCCCCTAAGAGCTTTTTTATCTCGACATCTACTTGCCACCTGAAAATTTTCTGGTGAAACAACAAAACCTTACATCATACTTTTTTTTTTTCTTTTTGCTTTCCCCTGGAGATAATAAAATACTTTAACATTGCCAGATGCTGTTGACTTCAGAAAGAGTAATCACAGCAAGCTGTTGAGGAGAGACAGACAATATTTTCATTAGCAGAAACTGATTAAATGAGACTACCGTCTTAATGAAACTGCAGAACAACCATGTTTAATAAATAACACAGACCTTGGGATATGGGATTCTAATGGTCTTTGGATACTGCAAGGTGTCCTCAGAATAAAAGGAATACTCTATAAGAGGAACTTCTGTATCATTAAATGCTGCGTATGCCACAAAATTGCCATTTGGAGACCACCACAGAGCAGAATGGGTGCCAAACATTTCCTCTGAAAGAGATGAAAAGGCGTTTAAGTTATTATTGATAATTTGGCTCTTCTATCCTAGGTACTGTTCTCATTATTTTTTAAGAGGACTTTTTTTTTTAAACTGACGTTCAGATACCAAAGTGCAGACTTTTTGTCGGGGTTCTGAAATGAGACATTAGATCAATGCTTATAACGTATCATACGAAGCTAATTCACGCACTATGATTTCCAGTGACGTGCTGCAAGTTAGGCAAACTCATTTCCGTTCTTAGATCCTCACACTAGCCAGGTATTAAGCTCAGGTAAGGATGCATGCTTCTGTTAAAATACAGACTTAAATTATTTTGAACTTTTCAATGATAAGAAATGAGGTAACAGTTATAATAAAATAATTACAATAAAACAAAGTTTTTACATCATAATGCAGAGTAAAATATGCTTGATATAGTTACCTTCATAAACCCAATCTGGTATTCCATTGAAAATTTTATTTTCTTCTCCATTTTTAGTGATTTGCACAGGTTCTGCTGTTGGTGAAGCTTTTATATAAACATTATTATTCCAAACATACGCCTGCAAAACATCATTGTTATTACAAGTACTGTTAGAATAAATCCTACTTCCTTCCTTTGCCTCACCTAGTGGAAAATTTACTTTTACATCAGATGACAAAAACTATCTTTGAAAGCTGCATTTCACCAAACATCATTGATACTTAACAAACTTGAATTACTAATACAAATCATGTGTAGCAACCTAACTTCAGGACTAGATGCAAAAACCTATCAACTATAATAAATGACATGATTACTGTATCGAGTTTTGAAAACATAGCTATTCATTTTCTGTAGAGATACAAGCTTATTTTCCTTCATTCAGCATTGTTTTTCACTAATTTGTCTTTCAAAGAAAACTATCAGTTCTTTGGTAAAACATTGATGGAGGTCTCAGCATTGCTAATAGACCTACAAAGATGGTGCATTTCTTCATTAGCGCTCAGAACTCCTCTAGTTTTTGGCACCTGCCTGCCTCTCTAATCACCCCTGTTTTTTCTCTCCAACAACTGAACAACATAGTTTTATTCCAGAGCTTCGCTCTGCGATGCAGAAAGCTCTTTTCAACATCCTTTGCTTCTGTGGTTGGGCTCTATAACACCTATACTACAAGCAATAAGAATAAATGAACACCACATTCTCCTGTGATAGATCTTTAGTCAGATCCAACGCTTACCACAGGGAATGCACAAGCCTTGCACGCATGCTAACAGTGGCTGTCACGATTGCCACGGGTTGGGGAGGAGAGGAGGAAGAAAAGGACAGTGCGAAATAGTACAAGAGAGATTTTGCTCCTCTAATTCCCATTACATGCATCCATCAACACTTCATTGCTTACGGTGTAATTAGCAGATAAAAATCACAGTGATGAGTAAGTAGACAATTGTAATGCTGCTGCCTTTGAAAGGGATGAGCTACTGTCTGCAACTGTAAAAACATGAAGTTCCTGTGCATTTGTGCATTATGTGACTACTGGGGCCACTACTACTTTCAGGAATGCATCTTCATTAAAGAACAAACCAAAACACACAGAGGGATTTTGGAGTCTTTCGAGCAACAGTAGTCAATTTGGAAACTAGTTCAGCTACTTTATCCACAGTAGGAAAAGTCCCAAAACCTCAAGGGTACAGACAATGTGAGCTTCCACGTCATGTGTACAAAAACGACTGTTTATGTAAGTTTCACTTATGTTTACTAACCAGTTTGTGACCAACAGGTGACCAGGATATATATTGTGTGTCATTAGGTAGTAGTCCGTCATCTAAGATAGAACTGGAAAAACAAAACCAAAATGCAGCTAAGACAAATCAGTGAAATGTCATTTCACTGCAAAGTAACCTTAAAACTATGTCTTGCGTGCAAAAATTACTGACCTGCTATTGAAATCATAGATGTGGTATGAAGCTGTATAGGAATGCCTCCACAACTGCAAAAGAATTATTTTAATATTAAGAAGATAAATTTCACCAGGAGTCATGTCTCTTACAGTTTGAATTACCTCTGAAACCCTCCTCACGCTTTTGCTTAAGACAGAGAGAACACAGTGAACATACAAGGGTAACAAATCTCTTCAAGGCTTAAGAAAAGACTAAAGAATCGGCACCCCTCTGGGGTCATCACTTAAATGACAGAGGCCACTGATTGATTAAGGACAGAGATACAGAGGCCTGAGATGCTGCAGATTTTCAGAAATCCTTGTAGCTACACGGCAGACTATCGTAGCTGTGCACAGTTAATCCTCCTCCTTCTGCCTTACTGGCACACTTGCGGTTTTCTGTCTCATTTTCCATGCTGTATTATCTAACTTGGCATCTTATTGTTTAGCAGTCCTCACAAGTCCCAGCAGTATTTCTGTAGCAGTTCCTCCAGTTCCAGGGTGACCTATTCCCATTCATATTGTCACAAAAATAAACCCTTTCTCTGAGAAACCTGCCTCTTGAAGTCTGTACCACTCTGTGGGCACTTACAAAGAGAAAGATGATGATGATAATGCAGACACATTTAAATATGTTCACTACGTGGGGCTGAAGAGGTTTGATTTAGCCCACAGTGTTGACATGCTACAATAAAGCTACCTTCTATGATGGTTCTTGAAGATTTGTATGAAGATATAAAACAATAAATTAGTACTACACAACCAGATGGCTATTACATAAGAAGTGTCTACATCCTCATGATTCATTTTGTTACTCTGTTTTCTTGCAATAAAGATTAATAATAACATAACTTTCAATCACACTGTTGTATAAAGGTTAAAAGATCTTGCTTCAGCATTAAAATAAAATTACGTCTAATGACTGCAACAAGTAAAATACTATAGAGCGATAAATCATGAGTAGAGGGGATGTCTACGGTGGCTGGAAAAATATAAGGCATTTTGTGGCCACTAATGATGCAGTGAAAAGTCAAACAATCCTGAACAATTCAGAAAGACAAAAGGTAACTGGCTTACTAGTACCTAGCAAGGAAGCTAAAACTGCAAAAAAGTGATGACTGAGTGCATGGATTGTGGCTGGCGCAGCGTGAGAGGCATTCTTGGACTGCAAAGCCAGAACATGTACACAGAGTTCAGTGACACAGCGCTTGAGTATTTGTACACTGCACAAGTCAGCACTGAGCTTTTTACAAACAAAACAGGCAGCTCTCTAGAAAAAAAAGGCAACAACAACAAAGTTACTGGCTTCTCAGTGCACACACTGTAGGGCAAATTATCGCCTCCATTAGGTTTCTCTAACTGTCCTCAAGTGGCACACAGAGCCAGGTTTTCATGCCAGCTGGCATAAACATAGGTTGACCTTCGTTGCATGGTTCAGCACCAAGCCAGGATGAGGCATTATGCTGGAGGTTTTTCACGTGCTTGCTGACAGTCGGGAACAAGGACACCCAAGTCCACTCCAAGCGCAGGAGGACAGCCTTCTCTTACAAGCACTTGCTGCTTTTCATTCACTTCAGTTTTAAATTCTTATGTCCTAACACCACTATGTAACAACCATATATATACATAGCATATATGTACAAGCATATGTATACAAGCGGATCTACTCATCACTTCTCCTTACCCACACAACTCCTTGGACAGTCATGCCTATCCACTCTTCTAGCTTGTCTCCCCAGATGAACCATGCAGCCTCACTCTCCTTGTGATATCTCTCCATCCACTTTTTTACCCAGCTTCTTTTCTCAGGCAGTCGTATCTCGTCTGCCAAGCTCACAGACACCACCAGTCTCTCTTCTCCTGTCTGCTCATCTTCACTGTTCCCCTGCAGACATCCATCTCATTCACCCATCCTCCTACATTACCCTCACACTCTCTCAGCCTCTGCCATCTCTACTTTCAAGACCACTTTCTCACTCAGTTGTTCCCAAACCTTTATTTCCCAGTTTCATCCTCACAGAAGTAAAGTGCACTTGTACCTTTGTATAGCTGTACTGCAGAAGAGCAAACTTTTGGTCAGGAGACAATATAACTGTGGTTGCCTTGTATTTATCCTGTCAACAAAGGGCAAAAGGAACACATTAAGCACTTACTCCAAAGAAATGTGCAGAAGAAAGTATTAAATTCAGTATCTTTCCCAACGTCTACATATATTATATATAAGTCAACGTACTAATGTGGTATTCGCCAAGATTACTGAGGATGTTCCGGTGTCAGCATTGATACGTAGGATGTCCCCATTAGCTGTTTTGTGAAGATACTGATTTCCTAAAAGGACAAGAGAGCTGCTAATAATCAACAAGTAAAATGCTCATCAGTTACTTCTCTTTCCCCCTTATGTTTTTAAGCAGGAAAAAAAATGCAAAAATCTGGTCAAGGTTGTGTTTCCCACTTATGTAATGAAAGGATGCTTACAGCACTAGAACGCTCACAAAATGTAGTCCTGGGGCTCACAGCCTCTGCCTTCTGACATCTCTTTCCC
>NW_009190745.1:122183-130634 GCF_000690835.1 Fulmarus glacialis
GGTCACTAGGCATATTCAAAACGGAAAGTGCCCTGTATCCCCCTGTTCCCTGATAGCGTGATACACAGGAAGCGGGCACGCTTCACAGTATAACATGCTTTTACAAAAGCACACAGAAGTAAGTATGCTCTTTTAGCAGTACGAGAATATAGCTTGCCACGAAGGTGAGCATGTATCTAAAGAAAAAAAAAAAATCACAACTCTTTGAGCTACGCACGTTTCTATAATGGCACCATTAAATAATTTAACTTTTTTTTCAGGATAGTCACCTCAGCATGAAGATACATGTTTACTGAAGGTAGTACATTTTCCTGACATTCATGCTGTACGTAGAAATGAATTACCTGAAATCCACTGCAGATTATGTATCCTGTACTTATAGTCATCGTTCAAGTAATTCTGTAGAGTATATGTTCTTCGTGAATCAGGCTCAGAGGTGTTTTCTGAAAGGAAGAGACAGAAGAGAGATTTTGATGTTGCTGCAAATTGTTCCACCCCAGCTTCTTAACCTGACTACTAAAATAAGTGGTCTTTTGTTGCTGGTTATTGATGTGTTTTAGCTAACCAGCTCTAAAGTACTAGCAGTGAGAAGGCACTAAAGCTTTACTGCAAGATAAATTCAGCAAGCATAAAATAAAGGAGTACCGGTGAGATCACTCAACAAACTAATGTAAAAATTACAGATGCCTTTTCCTGGCTGGTATTTTACTTTAAGATACACAAGAGCTGTTATCTTTTGAGTAAATGAAAATACCTTTTTGACAGTGACAAAAATAAAGAGAAGACCTCTGCCCTCTTAGCTCAGGAAACGCATACTTGTACTCCTCAACAATTGAAAAGACCTGATCTTGGTGCCTTTCCCCTCTATGCTCACGCAGGGAACTTCACTGCAGAGCCCTAACTGCTAATATTTGCATCAGACATCAATTGTGGGGTGGATCATGCAAAGCAGAGACGTACATGCTCGTGTTTGAGAGTGGTGGACGGGCAAGGTTGCCCAGAGGAATGAAATGTGGCATCCATGTGAGTAGACATACAGACCTTGAAAGATACCCTAAAATTAAAGTGGCTGCTGTACTTATCACATATTCTGAAATACTTTTCCTGTTCATGAACCCCTTAATTGTGAATCATTTGCTTATCATTAAACTCAAATTTCAGAAATGTCTCAAATAAAAAATCTGAGGATCAGTAAAATTTTCAGGGAAGGTCTAATTTAAAAAAATAATTAAATCACCAATGCTTACTGATAAGCTTATGATGAAATAACTGGTTAAATATTTATCCCTCTCTGGACGTGTTTTTCACCAAGGTATCTTAACATGTACTGCAACGTTACTATTTTGACTGCAAAATTAAAGCCAAGTAACTGGGTTACTATGAAAAGACAAAGTGAAACTTTGAACCCAGTTAAGCTAATGAGTTTGGCCATCAGCTCCAGTGCACTGCAGTCAACTTCTATGAAAAAATATTTCTTTCTTACTGGCTGCAGTGCACAAGCTACTCTTTCCAAAGTCTGAATGTTTCAAATAATAATAATAGTAAAAAAAATTGGTTTGTGAGTCTTTGTGATCTTTCTCCTCTGAAAACAAAGACTACAATTTTTAAATTCAGATGTGCAATTCTCTCCCTGCTTCCTCCCCTGTCTTTTTTTTTTTTTTTTTAAATGGAAACCTATAAGCTACCCTCAAACAAAATCTACACAGTCCAGAAGGGAAGCAATTTCTATTTCAGCTGGCTAAATAATTCTTTTTTTGTTACTAGCAGTACAAATCAAAAGACCTAGGATAAAAACAATTCATAACAACACTTAAGTACAGACATGGTGACTGATCAGTCAAGATAATAACCTGCCCCAATCAGTTCTGAGAGTCCTAGTCTTTCAGATACTTTTAACAGACAGCCTCTTTTTCTTCTTCAGCATAATGAAAGAAGAGTGCAAAGTCCTTGGGGACACACAGCAAAGCACCTGACAATAATTTTTGCAGGTTATCTTTCTGTAGGTTAAATACATGTGACATCTGGAACACGACAGGAAGATATTTATATTAGCTATTAGAGTTTTACTCTTATTTCCAAACAATAAGCTCACTGCATATATACAGCACAGGCTGTACAGTCATTGCTGCAATAAAAGTCAAGAGCCACAACAAACAATCATCTTAGTCCAAGATGCTCAGCAAAGGTTAAAAAAATTGCTTGCTCAATTCCATCTGAAATTTGACTGTTCTAAAAAATTACTAGTGTAAATTACTTCTTGCTTATGAAGTTTCCATGAGAATATTAATTTCTCAGGTTAATTATTCTGTATTAACTGAATATTTAATTTGATGGATTATGAACAAGTGTGCATTTGATATTCATGCACAGTTGTCTAGTTGGGAATATCACTTCTCTCCTTTCTAATTGAGTAAGTGTCATTTTCAATTAGAGGGGCTTCAGAAAGCAACAAAATTCTCTCTTGGAAAAGGAGGAGCAATTTAAGACAGGTGGCTGATGAACAGGTTTAGGGATTTTTCCAAACTGATGAATGTTTCTCCCCCTGGTGACATACATATTTTGCTGAGGTCTCATTACTAAAAATCAGGCCACTATTAAGATTTGTTGGCTGTGTATAAAATTAAAATTTCATTTTCTGTCAACACCTTCCACATAGTAACTGAATATGAAAACATACGCCAGGCTGTAAGGGTATAGTCATAAAAGTTCTAGTTGCAGTATTTTCTTAATTTGCAAGACAGGCCACTACCAGTATACATTCTTACTTATCCACATTATGCGACCGACCAAAGATACTCAACATACATTGAATTCTCCATTTTGGTTCTTCTTGTTCAGATTCCATTTGGAAAAAAGTGTCAAACAGGTTTATTTTGACAAAATAAAGTAGTTGTTGACACTCAAGAGCATTTTATTGGCTTTGAAGATTGGATACAGGTCAACGTATGTTCATATTTTAGCAAAACAGCTTCTTTCACTCTTAGGTTCCTCAAGGAGGCTGTGAAGGCTTTATTTTCTTGCTATTTTTCTTCTTTGACTATTCCAGATACAGACTTAATTTTCTAAACTCCAAATGACTAGCTCTTCTTCTCCACCCTATTCTCACCCCCCGCAGCACATACGTATTTCCACTGTCATAATGATATACTGGAAATATTTACATCATAATACCCCTGTTACAACAGCAAAAACTTTAGTAAGTCCTTTTGGGAAGAAGGCTCTTAGCCTTTTATGCAAGTAGTACTCATATGAAGCTGATATACAGTTTTGTTTCGATTTTGGATTTTTTTTTTTTTAATGTCACCCTTTCTCAAGAGAAAAATTGAGTCAGTTTCTGTAAGTGTAAGGTAAATAAGCAGTTAACTATTGTGTGAGGTGCATGGTATGACACATCACCATACCAAAATCTCAAGTTGTTGACAATTACTTTTGGTCTATGTATTGTTTGTTCCCCAGTGTCAAGGCACATTTTATTAATTTCCATATGTAATAAAAAAGAGCAAGAAATTATGTAACCAACTTAAAAGAGATGAAAAACTATAAAACCAGTAATAACGGAAGCTTTACTGCATGTCCACCACTACCAAAAGAGACTGGAAGAACCACAACAAGGGAAAGACGAGTACGAGCATGATGCTCAGCAATAATGAGAAAGAAAGGGATAGAGAAACGATAAAAATCAGAAAAGGTGAATGAGTATCGCCATTTTTAAGTGACAGTAGAAAGAGCAAAAATGATCTGCAATCTAAGAACGTAATTTAGGAGCAGCATGAGGGATGCAAGAAGGGAAATCTGACTGATTCAGTAGTTAGTCAGAAAAGTAGTGACATTTCAGGCTATTTTTTTCCAAGCCTTCCTTCTTCCCTGTTTCTCTTCCAACGAGTCTAAAAAAGCACTCAAAAACCTTCCCCCCCTACACTCAAGCCCCCAGTTACTGCCTGAGATATGTGACAATTAGAGCACAGAAATGGATTTCCAGCAAAGAAGAAAGTAAAAATGACTCTGCTGGGTCAGGCCAAAGGTTCACTTAACCCAGAATCCCATCTGATTCCCAGTGGCTGATACTGGCCATCCAGGAGAGACCACAACCAAGGGGTGAGCGCCGTGACACCTCCCGGGACAGTTCACCCAGGCGTCACTCTCTGGGGCTGCAGAGACTTCCCCAGAGGGAGGTAATCATTAACTTTGTAATCACAGCTCTGGAGTCCCTCTCAAATTTGCCCTATCTCATGCAAAGCAAGGAAATAAAAATAGCAAAAGTGTTCTACAGATAGGAATCCACTGTTGGTATATTTTTTTATATTACATTACTCAACATTTGAATTAAGGTAGATAACCAAGTTAAATGACAGTTACAGGAGTCAAGGACGTATAGCAGGAAAACATTTCCATTCTCTATCTTTTCCTTCACTAGCTACAAAAGTAATATATCCACACATAACATGAAGACTACAAGAATCCTGTAATGCAGAGCAAGGTGCATGAATACATGGTGAAAAGAGAATAGTCAGAACAGTCAGATTCAAGCCAAAAGACTGTTTGGTCAGACAAGTCTACAGCATACTCACAACATGGTAATTAACCTGCTGTATCTCCCATACAGTTTTGGAGAGAATTTCAGCCATGATTTTGATTAAAGTCCTTTGAAGCTAGGTTACTGGAATTAGCTACTACTGCTCACCGTTTATATAAAGGTTCTCTAAAAAAAAAGCCCACACAGAGTCAAAATTCTTATCTAAACCTTAGTTTTTGAATCTAGATTCAAAGAGATTCTACTTCAAAGATCAATTTCTGATCCATAGATTTAAATTCCTTACAGATTTTCTGGCTTTCCCCCTAAACACCCTTAAACCTAATGCCTTTCAGAAACTGCAATAATACAGGACCCCTTATTCCCAAGAAAACCGTGACAGACCACAGCTGCCAGATTCGTTCATCTTGTGGCACAGGTCTTCAAATACAAGGGTTGTGTATCAGCCAGAAGCCTCTCTGTATTTTAAACATACTGTTCAGCTGCAAGCAGGCAATAGGTACTCCTCCACACCACCCAGTCACAAATTTGCTTAGTTCAGGACAGAATGCAGATAGGATAAACAGGGGAAGACTATAGACGTGACCATCCCCAACAGAAGAATGATGAGAGCTATTGGAGACTTTTATTTCCTTTCCTTTTCAGCTACACATTAACATGTCTGTGAGGAAGATCTGCAACTGCACCTCTCTTGAGTCCTTGAAGCACGAAGCTGCCTCAGCAGTCCCAACGTTCTTCAACTTCAAATCCAGGATGACAACATGAGGACTACTTCTGCCAGTAACCCTTATCTCTATTTATGATAGCTTTCTACCAGCCACTAGCAATACCCAACACATCAGTTAGGGATCAGACTCACAGAGTACCCTCAGGCACCTTAAGGTCATTAACTTCCCCAGCACCTGCTGTTCTTTTCCAACCTCTTCTAGGCACATTTCTACCAAAAGACCACAGAAGCCCATGCTCTGTATCATCTAACCATGACAGTGATGAGCCTTCTCATTCAGTGAATATCTCACCCTTGGAGAATTAGACCTCTGAGTGAAGGAACCTGGTTTGTCACCAGTTGTATAGGACCCCCACTATGAGACTATTTGTGACTTGCTCATGGCAGCATAATCATACTAGACATTGCACTGTCTCCTTTCTGCTCTCAGCATTGGCTACTCTTCCTCTCACTCCGGGCCCTCCTGCCCAGCTGGCCGTAACAAGAACTGTTGTTAGAGTAGAGGTAATGGTGTATGGCCGCTGGATGTTTCAATCTGCCTTTTGCATGGTAAGTTACAGGAGAAAAAAAATGGGAGAAGCATAAGTAAATGGATAAGTGAATCATGAGCAGACAGACCACAATTTTTTTAGAAAATAACATGCTTTAAGGGTAACCACTTGCTACTGTAGTCACCTCTTGAATAGCTCCTCAAAGCATAACAATGCTTTCATCAACAGACTTCAAATACAACCCCCAAGGCTGTTTTGAGATTAAACTGTTTGATGCAAGTAGCCCCATGTGATTATTAAATATAAAATAAGGTGGCAAAATAGGCAGTGGGTATAAACAAAAAGTATAGAATTTTGTACACAGTTCTCGCTGAAGACCCTCAAGGTAAATACTGAAAGGCTGCACCCAAATTAGGGAACCCTTTTGCAAATTTAAGTCTGCAGTATTTGCCCACGCTAAATGGCAAGTTCCACTTGCCAGGCCTAACAGTCCAGCCAACAAGCCAGAACTCCTCGGGAGTGGCAAAATTTCACAACCTTTCACAGCACTGGAACCCATTTATCAAACTAATTCTGTGCTACATGACTACTAAGCTTATGAAATGAAAGTACATTGAGAAGCATAGCAGAGAGAAGCAGGCCAAAGGTAAGAAATCCAAACTCAAAATCGTCTGTCTATATCAATAATCATCGTTTTCACTCCCTGCACAATACTCGAACCATTGGGATAAAATAAAGACTTGATTGCAATTACAATGACTTTTACCACAACAGGCTTTGATTTCACATAATCACAGTCATGTGAGCTGCTCCTCCTCCCCACCACCCCTCAATTTTGCCACCTTTCATTTTGTACTCAGTCCAGCGTCAGTACTGTCCCAGGAGGCATCCTCAGCCAACTCGCATGCCCTGAGGTTGTTCATAAAAGCCATATAATCAAACTGCCAGTGATTAAGTGCTCTAACCTATAAAGGGGTAATTATAAGTGCACCACCTGTACACTCTCAGCTATAAGAAAACATTTGTTTAGCACCCTTCAGTCAAAAATTCAAAAGCACCCTGCAATTCCTGAACTATAATGGTCACAGTTGTTACTCAGATGTTACTGCTGGCCTGATTTGGGAAGAGACAGGAATTCAAGTTTTTGAACTGGGACCTCTCCATCTCAGTCCTTCATTTATCCAGAGGGACCTAGTGAACTACCTGGATGTGCTAGGTAACTTCCCACGCATTAATCTGAGCCAACAGTAGAAAGACTGACACATTGCCCTACTCTTTTACAAGCAAAATGACGCAAGCCAAGGCTGAGAGCACAGTGATATTCTGTATGTCATCCAACAGAAGTGTTTCTTTAAAATAAAATCTATTTACTATATGCTCAACGACTGATTCTAAATTGCAGTCACTTCTACAGCAAAAGGATTCCTATGCTACAATTTATGAAAGAAGAAAACCTATTTGATTTTCAATAAGAGAGAGCATTGGCATTAAGGTAGACAAGAACCAACCCTTCAGCAGAGTTCAGGCCTGCATACTATAATACGTAATTCTTTCACTAGGTGTTATGTCTGCACACATGCATCTGATAAGCTATCAAGACCCTTTCTCTTGCTCTTCCCAACTTCTGAAACTGAGAGCATTTTCTGCCACCTCAAAAATCTGCTTTTTTGAGATAAGCGGCAAAAAGCTGCCCAAAAATAACAGAAAAGAGAGTCAGCATCCACTGATGCAAGTTTTAGCCCAGAACATATGTAATTCAGATATCCGGACTTCGAAAATCTAGTTTTTAATGACTGTGATATTAATAACGACAGAGCTGAATTGCAAAAAAGTTTAATGTGAATTATGCCTTACGAACACTAGTGACACAAGCTTTGCCTCTTTAACTGACATACAAAAAAACCACCAGAACTTTCTGTGCACATAAGCAATTGCTGTGTTCATTTCTGAACACACTGTCAAGATCAACGTACACGTCTTCGCACTTCTTGGGGTGCACCTCACAAACAGAAGGTCTAGTCTGGGAAACCTTTGTTTCCTTAGGGTTTGCAGTGCTGAATTCTACATATCACAACTGTTCAGCTGTTAATCGTAAGAATGCAAAAAGAGAGATTAACCTGTAGCTCTGCCCTACCAGCTGGAAGCAATGCATTGCTTGATGAGGATTTAATGCTCTTTCACATTAACATCCAGAGCTACAAGGACAACCCAGAAAGTACAAACCGATCAGAGTCCAAAAATGCATTCCAAATCTCTTCCTACTTTTCTGACCTCTGTAACTGTGCTATGTATATAATTTCACTCAATAACGTTACCAAAAGTTGTGCAAACAAAGCAAATTACAGGTAATATAATCTTATCTCTTCAATACACCCTAGAAAACTGACTAGCTGGCATTTTAATGCTGGTTCTACAGCCTTCAGCTGCAACAGGAAAGGAAAGTCCTGAAAACGGTAATGCTTGTAACTAGTATTTTCTCAGCTCACGCGGGACTCAAGGGACTTTTTAACTCTCCCCTCCCGCGCCCCAATCTCCCAGGTGAGACACCTTGACGAAGTACCTCCCGGCTTCCCAGGGCCTCCAGCTCTATCAACCCTGTTCCCTAACGCACAAACTTTCAGCAAAACTTTCCCCCCGCGGCGCTGAGCCGCTGCGGCCGCGGATCCCCCGAGCCCGGCAGAGCCCCCCGCCGCCCTCCCTTC
>NW_009190746.1:0-3957 GCF_000690835.1 Fulmarus glacialis
GTAGCAGGTCGTTAACTTCTTTCTCTTGGGAAGAACTGTAATGCCTTTATACAGTTCCATATCTTGCTATTACTATTACACATGTAAAAATACTATTTTTTTAATGTTTTTTGCTGTTATTTGCAGGGCGAATTAGTGGTCTTTGCTTCCCCCCCCGCTCTCCCCAACTTGGAGTTCGTTTGAATTAGTAGAGATGTGAAATTACGGGAACCCATGCTAGGAGCGAGAAAGGTCGTTGTTTAATGTTAATTTACTCCCAACTTAACCGGAAAAATAAATGTTCCAATTTACTCCTCCCACACACAGTTATCAAATAATTACTTCTTAACTCATGCAGGTTAATAATGATATGAAGTAGTTGGAACAGGTTTGGGTGCCATCATCAGCAGGACGGTACAGATTAAAACGGTGCTGTAGGCATGGCTTTTGCATCTGCTGTAATGTTATTCAGTGCTCTTTGCTGTGAATGTTCGTGTCAGGCAATTTTTTTAAACAATTTATAAGGTAGAAATTTGGTTCCATTTCTTGGTCTATTCTGATTCCCCCCCCTCCCTCCCCCCCCCAATTTGTGTATATGTGAGGGGTGTGTGTTTTAAACTATGATAGCAACTGGTAGAATCTGGCTACAGATACTATTTTCTGATAGATGAAATGTCATAGGAATCAATATAAAGGGATATTTTAGATTTGTATTCAGACTGTTACTTTTTTGGTCACTTACTGAATTACTTGTACGGAGTTCTTTGTGTTGTTTGTTGTGATGGCAGTGATGATTTATCATGATCTTTCAATCTTTCTCCACTGCTGTCTAGTCATATGAATAGCTGTCAACAGATTTTATGTAATGATAGTGAATTTCCTCAATCGCTCTAAGACATGCAGCTGAATAATATGTGCTAAAATGGCTCGGTTTACTGACAAGTTATGCGAGACACTTGTGGGGGAAAAAAATCAAATGTCCCCTTGCCATAGATATGTAATTTTTAAAGGAGAATATTGGTTAGGCAAAAGATTAGGGATTAGAGTTAGAAAACATTTCAAAGCAGTCCATCTTTCTTCCAAATTCTTAAAGCACGCAAGCATTTAACTCTGTCTAAATGCAAATACATCAATTATTGGACCTCTGTCTCAGAAGACGGCAGAAATGGTTGACGTCAGTAGTTGCTTGGGCGTCGGTTCCTCAGCCACCTTCCTGGTCTTGATTCCACTCCTAGCTCTTGGTTATGTTGCTGCTAATCCTCTGCTGAAAAACTTGTAAAAATTATTGTGGGTAAAGGTCTTTACTGTTTCTTTTCAGTTAGGCATGGTTAAGTCTTGAACTGAGGAGAACTGTGTATCAGCTGAAGGAACCGGCTTACAAAAAAACAGATTATCTTCTCAAAATCTTTTTTGCAGTTGTCCAGGCTTTTTTAACAGTGCCAAAGCACCAAGTACCACACAGAAAGGCTGTTGTCTGCCTCTTAGAGGAAGACATGTCTTTGCATACAGCTGAGATGTGGTTTAGCCTTGTTCAAGCCATGTTACCAACATGGTCATAGATATCTTTTCTTTGTCTCTAGCTGTTAACTCTAATATGTTCTTTTCATCATGTCCTTCAGTTTTGTCATGTAGTAAGATTTTGTGCATTTTCTCAGAGTTCAGTTTCCTTTTTCCAGGGGGATTTATTTTTGTTCTCCTCAGTTTTTGTATGTTCTTTTCTGTTGGCATTGGTGAGACTCCCTTCTATTTTTTATCACCTGTGAAATTGGTATCTGGTTTGTTTTACTTGATAAGCCACTTTAAATAATGAAGTTAGGTTTAGGCTATTTATGGTTCTTACCTAACCCCTTACACTTTTGTTCAACAGTGTAATAAAGTCCTTGTCTGATGGCTTCTCTGCAGGAGAAACTTAGAGATAAAGAGAAAACAGGAGGTCTGTTCCTTTCCATGTGTCTGATGGAAGAGGTCTGCGTGGTGTGAAGTAATAAATAATACAGCCTGAAAGGTTTAATGTTGGATTCTCTACGCGTGTACAATAGGGAATACAAATATTTCTCCCAGATCCCTCACTAGGAGTGATGCTGTTCTATATTAGTCCAGAATTTTACTGTTCTGTAAAGATTCATCTGATTTAATCTTCTCCTTCCATTTTTACACTAACTGAGATTTGAAGTCTGTTCAGACACGCTGTTGAGGTGAGGCATTCTCAGTATCATACATCTTTGCTTGCCAGACTCTGGATGCTACATTAATTTTTCTGGCCTTCCAAGGTTTTTGTGCCTTCATAAAATGTGAATTGTACAGTGAATTTAGATGCTAATTTACTTGTCGTCTTAATTGATCACAAATCTTTCTGCTGCAAATGTTTATGTAAAGATAGTATATTTGTGTAAAATATGTGACAAATGCTGGGTACGTATTTTTGAACTCATATGCAAACAGTGCCATTAATTACCAGATATCACTATACTGGTTCTTGAGCTGTGCTAAAATTTACTGTTGATGTAAATTCAGGTGAGTCTAGATATGATAAAACAGGAGCAGGAATAACGTAACAGCACACTTGTCAAGTAGAGCATCTTTTTGACCAAACAAGCATTTAATTTTTGCAATTACAGATGATTTGTGATCATTTTGGATTAGAGAAGGGACAGCAGCAGAAGCTAATGCCTCTTTGAAAAGGAGAGGGAGGAGTAGAATTTTTGACGAGCTGTATTTGTGGTCTGGTTACAAAAGCCATGTTTTGCTTTGTTGCTATTACAGTGTCAACAGGAGGGAATAGGTTGCTATCTATCGTCAGAGCTGGATGCAGATTGTACTCTGGTTACACTCAGAGAAGGCCATTCCTTAAGAGTCTTAATGTTTCCTGAAATTATGCTGGTTTTTGATAGGGTTGGCAGAACAATGGAGAACATCTTTTAAGAAGCTTTAGAAGGTCATGTATCAGCATTTTTGAAAAAAAGTTTGGATTTTTTTTAACACAACTCTTCATTTTGGTGTTCTGTGTTATATAAAGCAAAAAGTTACCATTGAAACGGAATACTTTATTAGGCCACTTGCAATGGTTTCTTCTGAAATATCCAGTTTTCTAGTTATCTTCAGGAAGCATTTTGACACTTCTGGATTTTGTTCTTAGCTCTCAAGGGGGCTGGGTGGGAAGAATGATGACTTTCAAAGAGATCTGCAGAGTAATTTCTGTTAATTCACTTTGTACAAATAATGTTAAAATATTAAGGTTGCAGATAAGGTGCCACATCCTCCTTTTGATGCAAGCTAGCACTGTGTGATGCATTCTCTGAGTCACAGATTCACTCCTACTAAAGATTACAGCACTGGATACTTTCCTGTTTTCTAAATTCTTTTTGGTCTTAAATCATGTGGGGATACTTCAGCAGTAATAACTGATTATGTAGTTTGGTTTTGTTAGCCTGTATGGTGGGGTATTTTATTTCTTGTTTTTGAGCCATTGGTTTCCAATTTTACTTCCTCTGTCAGCTTACTGGAGAGACTTACTGGCACAGAGACAGAAGTTTTAAAATGGCACTCAAAGCCAAATGGTGCATTTGTGGCAAAGTCACGTATCTAATGCCATTTGTGGCATAAAGAAGTTATGTCATTAGAGGACAAACTTGGTGCTCCTGTATAGAAGTGCTGCCTTCTGACTGATAGACAAGATTAATTGCTGTATACATATAAAACAGTCTATTTACCTTTTTTAAAAAAAAAAAAAAAAATTATGAACAGAGCAAACACTACAAAAATAAGATTTAAACTTCAAGACTAAAATACTTACCTACATTTCTTTGTTTAATGTGTTTGTCTATTTGGACAAATTTTCCCTGAATTTCCAGTTGATGCAGAGAAACAAACAGAGTGTCTGTACAGCACAGAACAACATTGCAAAGAAATACGCTAGGAATAGCTGATAAAATGAGCTCTAGACTTATAATGACAGAAGCACAGCATTGTGTTGTAGGG
>NW_009190746.1:3988-22571 GCF_000690835.1 Fulmarus glacialis
AGGTTATTCTTTTTCAGGAGGACCACACTGCTTTTGCTTTATCAAAGGAGCATACGGAGTGATAGACTAATATGATTAGAATGAATGTGGCACCTCTGTTATTTGACACACAAGCACAGCAGCATAGCCTTTTTAATTTGGGAAAAAGCACCTTTCCTCTTTCAGTTAAATTTCCAATTGTTCACAGAAATTCAAGCTGAATGGAGGAGAAGATGCAAGACTGAAGATGAGACTTGGAGGGTCAGTGGAATGGATTTTCAGGAGCAGAAGGTCCTGTTGACTATTCAATAACTCAAGTCCCTACTTCTAGGTCTTGCTTGGCACATGGAATTGTGTAAGGCCCATCCTTCAGTTCAGGAAGGCAGAAGCATCATCTGCTCCCTTGAAAGATTCACAGCATCATCCTACTGCAGTATTCTGCTGTTGCCTTAAGTGAGGGCAAGTGTTTGCAGTGTTCCTTGCCAACTTTATCCTGCTCAGTTATGTGCAAATAGTCTTGCAGAACTTGAAGCTCTACCTCTCAGACACAAGCAGTTATATGGGAATTTTGTACTTTAAAAATAAAACAGTAGTCAAAGAAAAAATATAAAACACAAAATGAGTACACAGATGCAAACAGTAGAAGTCAAAATATATATTAAAAGCTGACTTCACTATTCTTGTCATTATGACTATTTGTACGTGCTCACTTTGTCAGTATAGGAAAGAAGATTGTTCTAGAAAAGGCTTTTGATTTTTTTTTAACTACTACTTTTTAAGCTCAAGAAAGTGCTCATGGTTTTTATGACATAGAAAACAAATATATAGAGATCAAAATGGAAGAATAAGTAGTCCAAGAAGCATTAAGCACCTAATCTTTGCCAACCTGTTTTCCTTTAACACAGTAATTCTTTCTTAGGAAATCCATCTGACTGTACTGGGTCAAAGTAATTAAATTTTTTTTTTAAGTCATCCTTTTCTCCTCTTCTGTTTGGAGAGGGTGTTCTAGTCTCAGTAACCACAGTAGTAAAATATGGTATCGGTGAAACGACTTGCAGATAGGTATACGACTGATTGGAAAAATACTGTAGCATAGTTCTTAAGTTTGTTGTCAGAATCAAAGGATTATTAAAATTACAGAGATCTAACCTGGCTCCAGTGTTATTCAATATTTTCATTAGCAATCTGAATGAGGGAATTGAGAGTTTATTTATTACGTTTTTAAATAGCACCTAATAACTGGGCAGGGTGGTATGTGGTAGGAGACAGGACTGCAATCCAAAAGAGTACTGGCAACTTAGAGAAATGGTTGGAGAGAAATCAAGTGCAATTGAACGGGGACAAATGCGAAGTTGTGTGTTCAGGGTAACCCTCTTTAGAGAGGGCTGGAGAGAAACAAGATAGGCAACAGCTCTGCAGAAAGAGTTTGGCAGTTTAGAATGGTAACAGCACCGGAATAATATCATCAATACTGAAGCCTGTTTAAAAAAAAAAAAAAAATCTAGACACGCATTTATCAGACATACCATGGGTATTGTTGAACTTCTTGGGGAAAGGGTGGATTAACTGTCCTCCTGAGCTTCCATCCAGCTCTGGTTTTTGATGAATGCCTGACTGAAATCCTTTCAGCTTGTGGTTATCTGTGAAAACCCTACCGCACTGCGGGCAGACCTATGGAAGAGAAGGAAACATCTATTCCTGACTGTATTTTAACACCTGTTACATTGCTGTAACAAATTGTCTGGGAAGAATTGCAATTTAGTAATGCTAATAGATTTTTAGTATTTTTTTTGTTAGCACACTTGAAAATACGAAAGTAATCGCTTGAACAGAATGAATGTGTATACTTCCTACGTTTGCTGAGATTCAGTTTTAATGAAATTTTTGAACCTTGCAGCAAGACCCAGATTTGCATATTTCAGCCCTTGTTGGCATTTTCCCGTGGCTATTCACCTAAGAAAGGTTTTATTTTAACATTTTGTAGCTCTTCTTTTAGATCCAGATTTTTTTTAATTGTATTTAAGCTGTAAGTTAGTGTTTCTATTGCAGAATGGCTACATTAAAAGCACTTTTAATTGCTTTTAATTCAGCAGTACAGTAAAAGCACCAGTGTCCTAGCAATTGCTTCAGAGAGTAAAATAACATTGTTAGCTTAAAAAAAACCCTCAAACGTTTTGAGTGATTTTGAATCAATCTGTCTGCTTTTGATAAAGTCACCCTTCACTGGCCTCTGTCAGGCTGCTCAGTGCTATTCGATAAGGTAAATCCGGATGTACCCCGGTATTGTACTGCCACTGTATCTCGGTCCTTATCAGTATTGACCTTCTTCTGGAGGAGGCTATCTCGCAGACACCACCACTCCTGCTGTGTTTTGTGTTTTTAACAGATGTGTCTTGGATTACGCTGGCAGCACTAGATTCATCTCATTTGTCACCTGCAGTATGCTGCGCTTTCTCCCAGATCACTAAAGGCAAAATGTGACTGTGTTTAAATCCCTGCCCTGCTGCCTCTCTTTTGCATACATTTGCCTTTTCTGCTTCTTCAACATTGTTGTTTCAGAACTTCAGAGTCAACAGGGTGACAACTATGAATCCCTGCAGCAACCACAGTAAGAGTAAATAGGAAAAACTGCAGAGCCGGGGTGCTGAACCTTTTCTTGTCCTACCTCAGATTAACAGTAACTGTAGATAAATGAGTTCAAAGAGTAAGCAGAGCTGCACAAAAATACTGGAATCACAGAATATAGCATGCACATAGTATTAATTAATTAGTAACCTATATAACTGACACTGCTAGAAGGTTTTTTTTTTTTTAAAATGAACAGCAGCAGCAGCAGCGAAAACCAAGGAGATTCCCCTGTAATGCCAGAGGAGGGGGGAAATACGCATGAAGAAAGGAGATGCTGGAAAGTAAGGGACTCTTGGTTACGCTTGCTGTGGTTTAATATACTTTATAACCATTAATTTTCCCTTTGCTTAAATTTGTTTTAAAAAAGATATGGAATTGAGACTTTTCCAATCTTCAGGAAAGAGATGGCTTCATACTGCTGCTCAGTGTGACAGTCACAATGCCTCTGTGCTGGAAAGGTAGAGAGCACTGGGACATTTCAGGAGAATATAAGCATTGGAACTGTGCAGGTGAGCAAGGGGGGAGAGGGAGAAGGAATGGTTGGGGTGGGGGGGGGGGAGGGAGGGAGGTGTTCCGTTATGAAACCTTGAGGATGATCTGTTGCCCTTCAGCTGAAGAAAATACTGTGAGATTTTCTTGTTGTTGTTGTTGTTGTTGCTGTTGTTGTTGTTGTGCTATAGCCTTTACAGGAGGAAGCATCATGCTATTTATCTCAGGTGTGCCTGGATTACTTGTGTATCACACACTGTGCCAATGAACCTAGTGTAGGATCCCAAACCTTATTTTTGTAGATTTACTGATCAAAAAGCATAGTAAAGGACACTGTGGAGAAATGTTAAAAATGCACATTATAGCCTTCATTGGCAAGAGGATCCAAATCCTACCAATCTCGAGCCCCCTCCTTTGGCACTGGTATTGGTAACAAAAGGATGAGAATAACTGGTGGTGCTTGTCAGTCCATCAGCTCCACATAATCATGACTACCCTATTTTAGAGAAAGCTCTATGATCTTCAACATCTCAAGCTATTGTTCTGCTTACACCGTTGTAACACAGCACCTAAATGATAATTCAGAAGTAAGCTGTACTTGCAGCGTACGGCAGTTCACAGGTACACACATGCCGCCTGCCTGTTTTCACTCCACTCCTATTTGAAGCCAATTTTTCTACTTGTCTGTTTGATCGTGTTTTGCAGAGGAGTCTGTGCTGAAAGTCTTTGTTTTACCATTGACATCTCTGGAATTGGTTACTCTGCAAATATTTCCATTGCTATTTGCACTGTGTTAATATTACATCTCCTGAAGCTGTGTGATGGTAAATACAGCTGTGTAGCTTAGAGGTCTCCTCCTATGATGTTCCACACAAAGAGCAGTGCAACCTTTGGCTTAACAGTTGTTGGGTTTTTTCTCCTCCAGTCAAAATGTCAGCATATTCAGAAGGGAAATGGTGTAATTATTAGATGAGATAAGGATGCATTTTATTTTTTTAGACAAAAAGATAACGAAAATTATTTATCTTCAAATGTTCTTATGATTAAAGAAAAAGCTAATAGTGCCTTGGTATCATGTACTTTTTGAACTCCAGTAGAAATTTTTTGAAGCAAAGGCCCATCCTGAAAGTGTGTGTGTGAAATTAGAGTTGAAACTGAAGGATAGACAAACACTTAGGACAAGAGCAGTGTATACACAATATGAAGAGTTTTGCTGGGGGGGAATGATGTTATTGCTTTAGTAATATAGCAATTAAAGGAAAGGTTGTATTAATATTTTGTTTTCCCTTGTTCCTTAATCTGAATATCATCCGTAGTTTTTCTACTTTATTAACTTAGTACATTTCTTCACTTCCAAAAATGATTGCATTAGCTTTTATTAAAACTTCTATCTTAATTCTTACTGTGAAGAATATGAACACTGCTGGGATTCCCATTTCACACAGTCTGCTTTTACAAAGATGTGCTTATAACTTATCAAAGAATCATTTGCTCTTTGCAACTTTTTTTTTTTCTTTTTTTTTTGGCAGATGATCAAGCTGTGCATAGATTTGATCCTAAATGGTTGTAAATATCATAGCTGAAGCTAACTGCTTTGTTTTGATTTTTAACTAGTAAAGTTATGATCTTATCAACCAAGACTGATGATAGATTCTTCTTCTAATCAGTAAGTGGTCAGTCAGAATATGTTGCAAATTTATGAGACATCGCAATATTGAGTAACTTTTTAATTACTCACTTTTATCATGTTGCTTTTAAATATTCAGAAAAATAACATGAGTGCATTATAGTATCAAAATCCAAGTGATTCTTCAATGGCCATGTATAATTAATGTGAAGGATATTTGTTTCCATGCTTTTGACTTCAGCGTGGGATATACTTTGGAATTGTTCTTATGCACAATGACCATAAATACAAATAAGCTCTGTAGATCATTTGCGCAGTTTGTACACAGCAATTCATACGGAGTCAAGTTCTTCAAGCTTTAAACAAGGGTTTGCTGCAGTTTAGCTAGTTCATTTAAAAGTTTACTTGAATCAAAGTGGCTGTAATTTAATTGTTTGTACAGAGCAATTCATATGGAGTCAAGTTCTTCAAGCTTTAAAAAGGGTTTGCTGCAGTTTAGCTAGTTCATTTAAAAGTTTACTTGAATCAAAGTGGCTGTAATTTAATTTGGTGAATTAAACTGAATTAAGGACTCTGTAATTATGTATGAGAAACTCTACATAATGATTTATGAGCTTTTTATGGTTCAGTTTTATAAGGAGAACTTGCAAGTAAGTGTAAACATACAAGGGGAAATTTTAACTGGGAGCTGCTTCTGTCCATTACCCTCCTTGTTGTGTTACCCCCCTTTACTTTTGGGGACTTTTTGCTGTTCCAACCCTTTATCTTGGTAACTTCTCTTCTTTTGTGGCTGATTATCATCTCAGATCTATTTTCCATTTTTAAAAGGATGTGGATTATGTCGTAGTATCAAAGGATATAGCTATAACATGATAGTTCAAATTCCTGTTTTATATTGCTTCGGAATCATTTTTGGTCTGATTGTTGATATAGGCAAGTCCGAAGACTATCCTGTAAAAATCATGTATGATCTCTAGTGACATACAGCAATTAATTATAAAAAACTTTCTTTTATAATAAAGCTATATTATATACCTATTGGTTTCTTCCCTCAAAATGTATTCTATATGTTTTAAATTTGAATGAGGCTTGATTTTTGCTATTTTTCCCCTAAAAATGTGTTCAGTCGTTGACTATCTCAATATCTTCAAGTGTCAGGATGTTGTTAGACTAGCTCCTAATCTTTAACATAAATGTAATATCGGATCTCAAAATGCCTTGGTATGTAGTATGCGCACATGGCACTGCCTTTTGTTTTCTTTGTACACCAAAGTAACGTTAAGCCCACATGTAAATTTTTGTGCGATTATGAGCACTTCATTTTGTAACTGAGGAACTAGAACTCACACAATGAGACCGTGAGGATGACATCTCCAGACAGACTAAGAATTTTCAGATTTTTTTAAAAATGCTTTACCTGTTAAAACTAAATACTACTGCTTTGTTTTCCCTATACGCTAACTCCTCTACTGCCCTGTTGCTCATTCAACTTCATATCTTAAATTCTCTTTCCATTGTATATGCTGGAACTTCCCACTTTCTATACACGTGACTGCAATTTGAAAGCTCTTAAACTCAGCTGGACTAAGATGAAACCATTCTTTAGATATACAAATAAATTCAAGGAAAATTTAAAGGAATTATTTTGTTTTAAAAGCTATACTAGTAATGATAGATTTACCATTTATATTTAGTTTGCTGGCATGTTTATGCAAACTTTAAGAAAAAAGCTGTAGTTTAACTGCATGTTTTGTTGCTGTATAGTTTCAGCAGTTAAACTGGTATTTACAGAAAAAGCATGGTGAGGGAACCAAAACACATCTTGATTTGCATAGACTGGTATTTGAAATACTAACCTTGTTTCCTGGACCAAAAATCTTTCACATATCAGTCTGGCAACTGATGGTAACATTTTTTGGTTTTGTTTTCGTTAGGGCTGAAAGAGTTTGCTATGTGTATCTCCTTATTGCAAGGAGAAATTATAATCAGTAAGGCCCCAGCTAAACAGACTGCTCTACACAGTTAAGGAATGAAAAGAAAAATACACATTTTGTGGCACGTTAGCAAAAATGCAAAGATTTTCCTTTTCAATCCCAGTGAATCTATAGTAATGGAGAATACTACCCTAGGATGTAAGGGGTCGCATAAATAGCGGAGAATTGACTGGGAGATTTTTGAAAGTTGCAGAAGTTCTAGAAGTGTCGGTTAAGATAAACGTTAGATTGTTGTAACACTCCAAAATATGAGATTTTTCCATACCTGTTGGAATACAGTAAGCAAAGAAGTTAACCACATCAAAAAAATCCCAACTTTAAAAAAATGCATGTTAATGGTTTCAGTGTTGTCTTACTTTAATTACTGCCATTTCTGTAACGATCAGAGAGGATGAATTATTTACTACTGCAGAAATGTACTTTTGAAGTAATTCTTCAGATTAAGTATTTATATGGCTTCTGACCTGCATTTTGTTGCTTAATATCGTATAATTAATGTTAATTAAGGCCTTGCATCATGTATACATGAACTGTGTAGAAAGATTGACGTGTTCTGATCGAATACATAGTAAAAGTCAATTACTTGGAATGGGCGGCTATGAAGTGGGGGGGACAGGGAAACGTGTGCTCATCAGTACTTCCTTTGCCAAAGTCAGAATAGTTTGAGCATCTTGGAAAGCTTTTAGGTGTTTTGATCCCACAGTTCCAGCATCTTGAAATGTGGATGCCTGTCCCAGAACTGTAGCTGTAATCAATTAGTAACGTGGTGGTTTATATTGATTGCAATCCCGTGGAAGCATCCAAAGCTAACTGTGGCAGATCTCTTCTGCCTTGCAAAGAAGGGAATCGATATGCAACCCCTTTCTAGATATTTTAGGAAATAAAATTAAAATTGGTGCCTTGAGGATCCGCATCAAACGACAGTATGTCGGGAAGTCCCCTCCCTTGGAAGACTTAGAAGTAGTATTAAATCTTTGTGTGCAATTCTTCCACACAACCCAACAGTCCAGCATTGTGTTTGCTGTGTGAGTTATCTGTCATTGAACCCTTTATGTACAAAACTCATAATCATGAATTAAGTCACACACTGAAGCATTTCAGGTCTCCAGAGAAGCTTTGGAGTTAAAATTGAGAATGTGGCATACAGCAAAGAATTAGTGAATTCTTATTTTAGGGACTGGTGTTCCTAGTAAAGACCAGCACTTACTGGAAGTATTCACTTGTGTTTAATGGCCAGTAATTCTTTCCAGAACATTTCTAAGTGTGCAGAATTATACATACGTCACCCTGCATGGTGTATATATGTGAGAGAAAATGTTAGGATGGAAAATGAAGAGGCTTTTCAATAGTTACTTGCTACTCAGTGCATGTCCTTGTTTTCCCTTTTTCGGAAAACTCTGGCATGGAGAAGTTGCGAGAGTTAATAGAATCACTGAAGTGATATGACGAAGATTTTACCTATTAAATTTACCTATTTTAAATTTTACCTATTACCTCTGATACTTGCAGAGATTGGAATACATACCAGGTACAAGGCAAACTGTTCAGCCCTTACGCTTTATTACAGTAGCTTTGTGTTCAGTAGCCTGTGTGCAATCTATATCCTTATTGCTTATAACCTTATCTTCATTGCTTATATGTACAAATGCCTTCTTTAAGTAAAGGTACTATCTTGACTGCCAGCTACAGTTCCTGTAGTGTAGTTTTTTGTGGACGAATAGGGAACTTCACCTTCCAGTCCTTTTAGATGTGTCACCTTTTAAAATTTTCTGAAAGAAGAGTAATCTTGTTGTCTGTAGTGCATTACCATAGGGTTTTTTCTCATTGTAACAGTAATGATAGATTTAAGATTTCTGCCACGTGAAAATGAAGCTTATATCTCGCTATGTGTTTTATTGTGCAAGTCTGGTTTTTATCTTTTAAAGATAATGAGCTACAGGAGAGACATGGGTAGCACATGTTTTTTCTAAGCATGGTACTCAAATCTGCAACTAACAGCAGATTCAGGTGCAGCTCTGATGACATTTGTGAAGGTTAGAAAGAAGCTAGAAGAGTATCACAGGAGACTTAAGGATGTTTTCATCATGAAAACAGGAAGGCTAATACACTTTTCTTAATAGCTACTTTAACGATAGGGACCACCATCTTGAAACATGATTGTCTCCACAGTGGTCCAGATGGGTTTTACAGGAGCCAATGACTTTGTTAAGCAGATGTTTGAGTGCTATATTAAATTGTTTTATTTCTCTGGGTGATATTAAATAAATACATCAGTGTACTGCTTGGCATGCTCTTTAATTGTATGATTACAATTCTCCTTTCCTCTTTTCACAATAAATTTTAGTGCCTGCCCATAGCCGGTTTTTAAGTCACAAATAATGTATGTGGTGTTTGCCTTATTATGGGGATGAAATGTACAGAAATTAAAGGAAAAGAAGGTATTCAGACAAAGCAGCAGACCTTTTCAGAAACTGCCTTCAAGACCTTGGGCAAGATACTAAGCTGCCCTTCCTTTTTTGTTAAACGAAGGAGTGCGGGAAGAAAGGCCTTCCTTTATTCATAGAGGTATTGTAATAATAAAGAAAATGAAAGCGATGGCACCACTGTGGTGGGGGCTCTCATAAATACTTAACAGAGGCTAGAATGCATTATTCTGGTATTTATAGAGCTTAAGGGTGTGAATATATGGTTTTGATTTCTTTGTTGTGTGATTTGGGATTTTGAATGTTGGGTATTTATGGTCATGGCTAAAAATTTAGATGCTCAGAATGAAGCCCTACGCGCTGCTTCAGCTTGTATTGTTGGGAATTTGCTGGAAGGCAAGGGGAAGATGGGGGATTATTTAAGAAGGTGGCATAATTTTAGAAGGCTCAGCAGCAGGTATTTTAACTGCTGTCATGGATTTCAGAGCAGTAACTGTGCTTTCTTGGTTGACGGTGAGGGCAGCTGTCTCAGCTCCCCACTTCTTGTTGAGGAAAAAGTAGTTCTAAGTGTGCATGTGTGTGCAGGCAGCAGGGGGAGTGTGGGTTTTTTTAATTGTAGTTGTTGCTTTGCTGTCCTGGAGATTACTCCTCTACTGTAACTGCAGTTATAATAGAGAGGAGTAGAAAAAGAACAACAAAATACAAACCTGTGAACTCTCCTTGAGCAGTAAGTCAGTCTGTGTCTAATGTTTAAAACTAAAGATTAACTACTGAAGGATATGAGCATCACTTTCTTTTTAAATACAGACTCACTTTGTTCATTTTTCCTGTAAGTTATTCCAGTTACGGGATGGCTATTTGCCATCTCTGTCTCGGGGATAGTTCGTTGATGTTCTCCAGAATGCTTTGCCCTTATTATATAATACCTTTCATTGAAGGCTCAATACGTGTAAATGGAGAAAGGGAAACCCATTTCAGGGAGCTCGGTTGGTCTGTAGACTCTAAACAGGACTCAGCAAGCTGTTGGCCTCATACAGGCTACCTGCCGTTGCAGAGCTACCAGAGCACTTTCAGAAAATGCATGGTAATAAATATTCCCTGAAATATCTCCAGTTATACTACTGAGTAATACATTATTGTTACTTTAAGTAGACTCTATGTAGTTTTTCTAAAATAGGTTTTCTTTGTGCATGTAAATTTACCTTATTTTCAAATGTTCAAAGGAGATATGCCTATGCATTATGAAAGTGGCAGAAATAAATCCAGAGAATTACATTAGAAGAAATAAGGGAGTGAGTAATTACTCTTAAATATAGAGAAAAAATACAGATTTAATGTTTTCTGAATGTATCAAGAAGAACATATTTGAGGAGTATTTAAAAACATATTTAGACTTGAATTTATTTCACTTATGATTTTGAAGAAATAGTTTGCCAAAAATTATCAATAAAGACCTCAGTTAAAGAGAATAGGCTGGAAAATAAATAGAGTATCCCATTCAAATTGTCAAAATCGATATATTAAAGGTTTTCATTGGTTTTGTAACAAAATGTAAAGTGAATAGGCTTAAATTTTGAAAGTAATTTTTTTTTTTTTATTCAGTATCCCATTCAAATTGTCAAAATCGATATATTAAAAAGTGTTTCTAGGTTTTCATTGTGTTTTGTAACAAAATGTAAAGTGAATAGGCTTAAATTTTGAAAGTAATTTTTTTTTTTTTATTCAGTTAAACTAGGAACAGTATTACTGTAAGGCAACCCTGCCACATACATGCTTATTTCAGATGCTGTACCCAGAGATTATTGCTCTGATGAAGTAAGGGGACAAACTCACTGCAAACCATTGGGGAAAAAAAAACCAAACCCAACCCAAAACCAACAAAAAAACCTTTTAGAAATGCTTTCTGAATGAAATTATTGAAGGCTTTGATTACACACATTTCTTTTTAAAGCAAAATACACTATTTTTCCTATTCCTATGATTATTTTATATGCACTTATTTAAATAAGAAAATAATGTAGCAATCAAGAGATCATCTAGTCTGATGAAGGTGTCATTGCCTCGTCCTTGAGTAATCTGTTACAGTACCCTGTCCTTACCGTTAGAAAGTTTTTCCCCTAATGTCTAGCTGTAATATAAGCCTATTAATTCTTTAAGATCCTTTTATATTTATGAAAAATTATACATCTTAGCCATTAAGTTGGACCTTCAAAGACTGTATTCCGAAGTTGTCATGATTCTTCTCTGTATCTTATTTATCCTGCTATCTGTATGCTCAGAAATCACCTTTGTCACTGTTCCTTGACTGGGACCTAGGCTGGCTGAAGGAATGGGCCAAGAGGAATCTTATGAAATTCAGTGAGGACAAATGCAAAGTCCTGTGTTTGGGATGGATTAACCCCTGGTAGATGTGCACAGCAAGAGACCAAGATATGGTGGTCAGAAACGTTGACAGGAAGGTTATGATGGAATAGAAGGAAAATATCTTTACTCTGAAGGTAACTAAGCATTGGATCAGGTTGTCAGGGATTCTCTCTCGCAGTGGAGGTTTTAGATGCGCTCAAAGCCCTGAGCAACCTGGTTAAGTTCGATGCTGTCCCTGTTTAAGCAGGAGGTTGGACCTCCCAAGAGCATTTTCAACCTTAATGGTGCAAAGTTTCGAATTCAGAGTCACAACTGCATGCTTACAGCATTAGCTGCAGATCTCTTTTGCCTAGAAAGCTATAAATTTCTTTTCACAAATTAAGTATATGTGCAATGAAACTCTGACTACCTTTATAAATTAAAATGTCAGATTCCTTTCCTGTCTGTAGGTGATGTAGAGAAGCTAAGACAAAGGAATTAATGTAACCATTGTTTCCCCCCCATCATTATGTCGTTATGTTTATTACCTAATGAAGACTTCCCTGTGACCTTTCTCATAAGTCTCCTGCAATTGGGTAACTTTTTCATTGTTCTGGTAGAGGGCTGGGAGATCAGCACAGCAGCTGGGGAGGCAATTGCTTTGCTAACTCAGGGCAATTCTCTGCAGGGTGTAGAAAGTCAGAGGCAGGCTCTGATTCACTACTTGAGTGAAGACCTGCTTGCAACAGAAGAATTGCACTAGTTTTAGGAAGACCTGTGTTACTGAGCAAATAGCTGCTACGTTTTGCACCAGCTGATGACTGTTGGTTTTTCTTTCTGCTTCTTCAGCTGTTTGGCTGTGTTCCCAAATAAACAGAGCTGAGTAGCAGTGCCTGTGTGCATGGATCACTGAGGCCGGGCATTTGTAACAGAAGATAAGAAATGGTCTACTAACCAGCCCTCAGAGTTTATCTCCTTCAATGTTTGAAAGCATTGAGGGAAAGCAAAGGGACACAGAGCTGCGCAGTGAATAAGCAATTGTTGAGTGGATGCCTCTGATCAAAGTTGATGCTCAGGCGTGGGTCCTGTACAGGAGAGGGGGGCTGTAAAACATCTGGACAAGTATTTTGCAAACAGGCAGATATTTACAGTGTTCTAATCTATTTGGAGTAGCACCGTGAAGTAGCCAAATCTGGGACAAACTGACCTAAATCTAAGTATACTATTTTGATTTTACAAGTGGAAAAACTCTGGGAAAGAAATTAATCTTTCCTTTTAAAATAGATTTGGAATTTCTTTAACCAGCCTTCTACCTTCTACCTTCTTTTGCCTCCCTAACCAACCAGGTAAGTATTGTCAAGTAGACGTCCAGTCACCAAAATTTTTTTAGGGTGAATATTATGGTCTATATTCTTTTTTTGCATAGCTTTTCAGCAATTTCTTGGTTTGTTTTTGTGTTTGGTTTTGGGGTTTTTTTTTCCATAGTACACATTGGCAGGCTATAACTCTTCCCTTATAAATTTGCTTTTATGAAGATTTAAGGTTTTTTAAGACAAAAGTAGAGACACCAGCTTTTACTTAATGACTGTAGCTACTTTCCTAGCTCATTTATACATGACTTCAGTTGACTTACAAGCGATCTGAACAGTGAATCTTAAACCCCAATGAAGTTATATGACTAATGTAACGTGTATCTTGGTTACACTTTATGCTGAACTTACTTATGGGCTTATATATTTATTTGGATCTTATTCGTACGAAGAAGCGTTCAGATGAGTGTTCAGAACTAAGGCAATGGGACTACTCACGTGCATATGTATTTTCTTAAGAGTTACAGAATTATCGCAGCACCTGTTCTATGCTCTTAAATGGGCATTTAAGGCTACAGATAATGTCTGGAACGTCCATGGGACTTCTCACTTCAAGTTTCATAATCTAATCCATACCATTATGCTTTGTTTAGCAAATAGCACCGTGGTGCTGCACAATCAAAACACTTATGTACATTCAGAAGTACCACCGAACGTGCACAGGATTGATATTGCATGGTTATAGAACAGTAGATAGACTGTATAGCGGTCTGTGGCCATACATGTGCATAAAGATGTACTGTTGTAATAGCCAGTCATGCTCAGGCTGTCGGGAGAATAGTGCTAATGACCTTCAGGTCACTATGCAGTGAAGTTAAAGATGCAACGTGCTGCTAGCTAAAGTTACTGACTTTTATTAGGAATTCCTGTAACAAACTTTTGGATCACAAATATCGATCTGCAAGTCTGGCTGGCTGAAACTTAATCTTGTCTGTAAAATGGGTTACAGTCTAAATAAGTCCAAAAAAAGCTTGGGAGACTTTCAGCTCAATGCACTAGCTTTCTGGGGAAAGCTTCCTTCATCATATATGTCTAATATGAAGGAGCTACTCTGACTTCTACTATTTCTGCGTAGATAGTACAGAATTCTGTTTTGCTTTCAGCCATGTATGCAGCTCCTGGGCAGGGACCATTATGAAATGCTTGCTTAACCATTAAGCATATACACCTGAGTGCTTTTTTAACCAAGTTTTTGATCCTAAAAAACTATTTACAATTCAATTGTGTGTAGTGAGAGAGATTAACCTCTAAATTTGCCTACCTAATAACAGAGACTTGGGCCAGGGTTTTTGGAAGGAACATACTAGCTTCTTTCTGAGAAAAAAAATTCTTTAGAATAGTGGAAATGAACTTTAGGCATACTGAGTGTTTTTCAAAACCTACCATTTGGATATTGACTGACGTGGAAATGTTAACATTATGTGAATTGGCATTATCTATTTCAAAGAATGTTACCTCAGTTGGTGTCTGCCGTTCATGGAATAGATTGTTTCTGTATTGTATTTTTAAGTGTTGCTTTCATAGAAAGAGTGATAGTTTATCTGAATTACTCAAATATTAAAAAAGTACAAAAGTTGTTCTAAAATCTGAACGTATAAAAAAACCCAAACAAACCAAAAACCCAAATCAGTGATTTTGATGCATGGCATTTTGTTAGGATATTATGCTAAACTAGCAAGTATGAACTGAGTATCACTTGCCTGCAGACATGCACTTCTATTACTGACTGATGCAATTGTCTCACATTTCATTAAATGATGGGTGATACTGGTTTATTGCTTTTATTTCATGAAGAGTGATGTAATTTCTGGAACAGAGAGTTCTTAAAATGTTATGCATAAAAATTCTTCAGTTATGAATATAAGAAGCCATAGTTGCTTTCTTGTTGAAGAATGTGAAGTTGAAAGATCTCCATTATATAATCGTTTCATAAAAATAAGGGCAAGCCCTACTATATACTTGCCATTCAAACTCTAGTTACACTAAAACGTACTAAGTGTCAAGCCATTCAAACGACTTTGGCCCTCAAAAATCACGTTGACTCTAACTGCCAGCTAGAGGCAACACAGTATATTATATACCATATTTCTTTATATACTCCTAACATGACCACTTTAAGACAAGAACTATTAGAACTATATTTAAAGTATCTGTATGCTAGGCTGCTAAGTACTAAGGAGCAGAAAACACTGTATTTCAATTCAACTTCTTACTGTCTCATACAAAATAACATTATTACTCTAAAGCTCAGTAGATACTCTCATAAAATTATGAACAAAATATTGTGTATCACGAACTGAAGTCCTAATTACAGTGGAAAGGATACCAGTACTGTTGTATCTAGTTAGTACGCTAAGTCTGTCTTTACTCCAAACTAGTTCAGAGCCATGTTGGTACAAAAGTAGTAAGTGCACTAACAAGTCCATATGAATGAGAGACATTAGCATAGACATAAAAATTTATGCTACTCCATGTCCTGATGCTTAAAATTTTCTTTTTTTTTTTTTATTTGACAGTGTTGGTTTCTTTTTCCCCTCATTGTTTCCAACCAAACGTAAAGAACATGATCAATGAACAGATATCGCGCTGAAATATGGGATCTTAACTCAATTAAGATCTTACCAATTCAAGCCAGCGTACCATGGTTGTGTGCTGGGCTGGGTGTCACATGAGATAACTGCAGTTCTCACTGTGATTTGCTCTGCAGCCTTGAACAAGTCACAAACCTTGCACAGTTCCTGCTCTTTTTAATCTCTTCTAGATTAAAATTCTTGAAGAGGAGGGAAAGAAGGTTGTACGCTTTAAAACGCTTCTTGATTGTCACTAGAAATTGTAGGTATGTAATGTAAACAACTTGCATCTTAAAAAATGCTGATTGAAATCAGTCTTGCTATCTTCTCACAGCAGATGAGAGCAGTAATGAATTCAACTAGTTCGCATATACAGCTTGCTCTTAACCACCGCAGCTCATCACATGCTGCAATAACCTGAGAATTTAGTAAACATTTTCACTCTTGGTTGTCCATGCTTCTGAGAATATACGTTGCCAGCAGAACATGTACTAATTAGTTTAGAACTCATTGCAGTCGCTGTGGTATAAGCATGCAGAGCCAGAGGCATCGTCTGTAGGCTGGACTCAACCCCTGTAACAGTTTAATCTATTCCACAGTCTTCCCATGAATCTTCAAACTTGTGAATGGTCTGCGGTGGAGACTGCTGCAGAGATCCCCAAGTTAGCATATCTTGAATGCGTAAGTCCACAGGCAGCAAACTGATGAAGAGATGCCAGCATCAAGGAGCAACAATAGCAGTAAATGCCATCTAAATATGAATACTAATATAACTTAGCTAGTTTTAGGAACACCGACGTGGATTTTTCTTCACCCCTTTTCCACACAACTAATATTAATACAGTGAAAAGACAGTCCTGTTCCCCAAATCCAGAGAGCTTTTAGGGTTAAGACTTCTGTGCTGAAGGTATGTCAATGAAAGTTGGGACATGGCCCAACAGAAGTGACACTTTCAGGAGTTCTGCCTTTGGACAGGGGATAAATTGCAGCTCATCCTCATATAACTGTCATGGAATAATTCAGTAAAACAATTTGAGAGGTACTTATACTTGCAACTACTTAGTAAATTAGACTGCACAAGAGCAAACTGATTAGATGAATCACTGGCTGTACAGATGCACTGGAATAGAACGTCATGTGATTTTATTTTTAAAATAAGAGCATTTAAATGAACATGTGCAAACCTAAGATCCTAAATAATAACCTCTGTTTCAGATATGCAAGGCATCAGCTTTCCATGTGAATGTTTTTCAGACAGCGGATAGTTCTTGAAGTACTTGTTTCTTTAACTTGAGCGGACACTCAGGGTGCTCTTGCTGTGCGTTTCTAAGAGACTTGCATCCCCTGAAATCCAGGCTAGCAGAGGACACAGTAACACTCTTGCCTGCTGTTACTGAAGTGTTGGGCATCTCTGTGCCATATGCTACTGTACAGTCTAGTATACTGTAAAAGCCTGTCCTAAAGAGATGGACACCTAAAGCCCGAGTTACAAAAGTAGTCCTAATTTTAGGTATGTGAAATCAACGGTACTATTCATGCAGGTAACCTAATCTGTAGGCACGGTACTTAACTAAAGATTGGACTGTAAGGTTTCCCGGACTAGGTGAATAAAGTTAATCATCTTTTGTAGCTCACTGTCATTTCTAGATGCCTTGAATTAAGCACATCCTAATTAATTAGCAACTTAAATCAAGAGTAAACTGATGTACAGCAGTCTTTGAAAGCTAAGCAGTGGGGGCATTCTCTGTTGGAGACTCTGATCTATGATATGCATAATGTAAAGATAGATAACCTAGAGATACAAAAAAGGAAACCAGGGCTTCTGCATTGTCTGGAGAAGATAGCATGCCAGCTGGCTAAGTGAAAAGACTTTAAGAGTTTGAGGTTTTCTTTTTTTTTTTTTTCACCCAACTCTTTTATTACCATATAACCTTGTTGCATATCTTCTGATTAAATTTCATATTTTTCTCTTGAGCTAGGGGGTGGGTTCTGTGGGGTTTACTGGCTGGGTTGGTTGGTTTGTTTTTAACTGAATTACAAAGCACTTCTTATCCAGGGATTTGGCAAAGCTATTTTGCAGCTCTGTAAACTGGGACCTCAATATGTTTCATAGCTACTCAGCACACTCTCCAGCATAACAGAAGGAAAACAGGAATAGATTTCATTTCAGGTGCATAAAAGCTACCATAACAGAGGTCAAAAAAGCAAGAGGATATTTCAGTTGCAGATGGTAACCAAAAAGGCTGTCTGACGTGTGGCAAGATGCTGGGCTGTGTGCCTGAATCCCATGGGTCACTATGCAAGTGTGTTCTGTTTTGTTTGGTTGGTTTGTTGATGGTTTTTTTTAAGTAAATATTTGGCAGAGTACCTATAGTAATTAATGGTGGCCTGTGCTCAGAATTCATCTTGCATTGTGTCCAATAAACAAATATTTACTGCTTCATCAACACAGTTTTATTCCACGCAGGTGAAAATGCATGAACAACACTCCAGTTCACAAATCCAAACCAGATGGGTGTAAGGCAGCATGCTTTTCAATATGTGGTAATTTAGATGTTCTGCCTGGAAAAATTACTTTATTGAAACCAATCAGAGGAACAAAATAATGTTTACACAGGCAACATCGTATGCTCAATCAAATGATAGCTAGAGAGAATTCTCCAAAATAAATGTGTAATTTGTTTTAAGGTTTATAGTTCACCACCATTACATTGAGTTATCTCAAGAACATACTTCTCAAAAAAGAAGTTTCTCTTAAAATATTGATTTATGTTATTTTTAAAGACAATTCTTTTTATTTTGTTTTTGTATAGAAAGGAAGAAAGAATAATGATATAGGACTTGTAGTAGAAAAACTGCCTCCCAAAATATTACAAAATACGTCATCCTGAATACATTAAATGAGCATAGATAGACTTAATGTATCTTAAATAAACTATTATTTCATAGTAATTTCCTTATAGTATTCGGTGCCCTAGTGTCGTAGTTTAACCCCAGCCGGCAACTAAGCACCGCACAGCTGCTCGCTCACTCCCCCCACAGTGGGAAGGAGGAGAGAATCAGAAGAGTAAAAGTGAGAAAACACATCAGTTGAGATAAAGACAGTTTAATAGGGAAAGCAAAAGCCGCATGCACAAGCAACGCAAAGCAAGAAATTCAT
>NW_009190746.1:22897-34159 GCF_000690835.1 Fulmarus glacialis
GGGTGGGGTGAGGAGCAGAAAAGGCCTTGACTCTGTGTAAGCACTGCTCAGCAGTAACGAAAACATCCCTGTGTTATCAACACTGTTTCCAGCACAAATCCAAAACCCCATGCCAGCTACTGTGAAGAAAATTAACTCTATCCCAGCCAGAACCAGCACACCTAGTTATCCTTATTTCAGCTAGTTGCTTTTCCAGATGTTTCCAAACTGAATGGTTGGAAAACCTTACTATGTTGTATGAATGTGATAACATGGTTTTCCCAAACATGGGACAAATGGTGCGCATATGTGTCTGTCTCTGTCGAAACAGCTAGCTGATATGAGCCTTTTTGGTTTGGGGGTGAGGTTTTGTATTTTAAATGCAGTTTGTCATTACTTTAAATTCAAATTAAATGTAAAATGATACCTGAAGACCGACAGGTTGGACTTATAATTTGATGTTCTGTATTGCCTTTTTGGCCTCCTGTTGTCCTCATTTGCTGCACAACCAAGCCAGGTCACTATTTTAAAGAGGTAATGTGAGATAGTATTGTCTGTGATCAGAATGAATATGCCTGCTTTCTTCAAAAGGTATTTAATAGGATATTTTCTCCTTGATATATTTCATATAATTTTCATTTTAAATACACAATTCTTTGAAGGTTTTCAAGACTATTCAGGACAAAGCCTTGAGCAACCCAATCTAAATTCAGTGTTTGACCCAGCTTTGAGTGGGATGCTGGACTAGCTAACCTCCCAAGGTCTCTTCCAACCTTGATGATTCTCTGACTTTGTTTTCTGTGGTTTAGGATGAGAAATAGCTGATTAATTCCCAGTAACTTTCACAGATCTCTAACGATTACTTTTGCATTTAAAGAGCTTCTAACTACACCTAAGTCTTATGAAAGTCTGGTGTTTGGGATGCACATTCTCATTTATTAAAGCTTTGGTGAAAATGAAAATTAAATTTATGGGACAGCAGATCTAGAATGGTTCAGGTATTCTTGGTTTATTTCCTAGCTCTGCTGTAAAGACTGTGTGTCACATCCAGTGAACCATTGAGTTTCTCTGTGGCTCGCTTGTATGTATGTTAAAGGTTAATAATGATACTTTTTTCCTCTTTATTTTGATTTAGATTACTTTTTTCAGGGTAAGGTCTGTCTCTGTGTACTTTCTTGAAGAAGAGGGGCGGGGGGGAACCCTCACTTTTTGTTGTGATTCACTTTTAATTGTGCTGGGGGTTGCCAGAAGCCGCTGTCACTGCTGTGCTTGGAGTGGTCCAGGCAGGAGTTTGGCTGGAACCTCCTGTTCAAAAGTGATCCTATTTGAGCAAAAAGGGGACTTTTGGAAAGCTATTCTTCCAAAATAGGCTAAACTTTCTTTTCCCTGCCCCACCCCCCCACTCCCAAACTGTGGGCTGCTTTGTCATGCATGTTATTGAAACTGATTCCATTTTTCTTCACGCCTCTGGAATGTCAAAAGTTTAGCCTTGAGTTTGTTCAGATAGAAGTATCTGTAAAAGATGTGTTCAAAGATCGAATTCTATCTTTACCATTTTGAAGGCTTTCTATAGAACTAAGGGCAAAACAAAGATGGAGAAGGCAGGAAAATGATGCTACTTAAATTCATACCTTTCTAAACGGACTTGGGCTGAAAAGAGTGATTTTTCTTTTTATATTCTTTCCACTCCCTTCATAGTTCTGTAGCGTATCAGTCAATGAGGCCAAGGAGCTGTGATGATATGGAGATTTATTCAAGATTTTTTTCCCCAGTGAATATCTAACTAAACTTGCATCTAGTGGAATAAAATTTTCTGTAGTGCTATCTGTACAGAGGTTTGCCTTCTCTAGTTAAATTAAAACAAGTGTAGCGTGTTAACTACTATCAATAGTGTTTTATAAACATTGCTTGAATATGGAAGTTTAGATCATAGCAAATAAACCCAGAGAATATTCTATCTGTGGCAAACAGTGGATCTCAAAATGTTTCATATCATTAGAAAGATTTAAGATCATTAACTAATGTGCTGAAGCCTTTAACATATCATGTTTATTGTTAGGATTGAAAACAATGAAATAGCTTTTTACAGTTTTTTCTAGTACCTCTATCTAAGTGAACTTGTAGTTCTTGAAATACTAACGTTGCCAGAGGTACCCAAAGCTCTGGGCGGGGAGGTGTTGTATATTATAGTTTTAAAATATTAGCTGAAGCCCAGAATAATTCTTTAGTCTTTCTCGTGTTATTGCCTCTCCCCAGGTAAAATTGAAATGAGATACCAGAGTTGTTTACCGGTGATCCACCCCATAAATCTTATCCCAAGCAACTGATGTGTTCATAAGCAAGCAAGCTAGAGTGCATATATGTAACCGTCACACCGCATACATGCGTGTGACTGAAGTTTGGTTAAAAACCAAGTGAATGATAAGGTTATCAGATTTACAACTTTAGTTTATCAAGCACAAATCCTGCAAATGACTATCAAAAGTCAAAAGTTATGACTGGTGGCACCTGCGGGGCTCCATCAAACAATCATACATAGATAGAAGCACCCACCAGTCTAAATTTTCGTACTGCTGCGAACAACCAATATATAATATTAGCTCTAGCATCTGTTCTAGTGAAACTATGTGCAACAGTGTTTGTGTATGTATAGATTTCTGTATAATTATATGAGAAGGAGACTCAATAACAAATGTAAACCAATGAGGTATAGCTTGCAAAATAAGACACCTCCAGTTCAGAATGGAATTGGGAAGTGCATGTGTGTCTGTCAACAAGCCCAGATGAAAGCAGTATGGAAGTAGTGAAATTAAAGACTGAAGACGGGGAGAAGATTATAAATTCTTTTGTGGGTCTGCAGGAAAAAATAAGGATGGTGGTTTGCTTTTTTTTCTATTCATTGATATGTCATAATTATGAATATGGTACTAAAAGCTCAGATGTTTGAAATGACTGCATATGTAATTGTTCAATTATAAATCCTTTACTAAAGGCCATCTGTAAGGACAACTGGAATAATAATGAGAGGGGAAGACTACCTAAGTAGTCCTCTACAGTTTGTGAACCTCTACACGGTGTTGTGGTTTTTTCCTAAAACTGGAGAGACAAATTTTCTAGGAGTAAATCTTGATTTCCTGCATTTTGTGAAGTACTTTGCATAGCTCTGGTGCTAGACAAATAATATCAAATATAGCTCTCAGCAATATGAAGAACATTAACATCTACAGTGTAAGACTTCTAACTGTTCTTAGTTTTAGGGCGGATTCTGTCCTGGATTTTGCTATACTCTGATTTTTAGGATAGCTCAGAATGCTAAACTCTCAACCCTTGAAAGCTCTCACTATGTAAAATGTGTCCCAGATATGAAAACTGATAAAATTACTGATCTTCACATTTCTGCTGGCATTTCAAGGAATGTTCAAAGTACACAGCTTTTGAAATAATGCCATAATCTGAATTGCTTCCTGATTTGGTCCCAGTTTATTCATCTGTCTAATTCTGTGACAAGTTGTACTACGCTATGTACATTATGCCTCCAGTGCTGAAGAGGGAGGAAAAGGAATAGTGAAGAGTTGGTTGCTGGAGTTGTAAGCCATGCGGGGGTGGACAGAGGGTGGTGCTTCAGTTCTTAATTACAATTCATTAAAAATTAAGCTTCACCCTGAGAGAGAGATAGATGTGAAGTGATGAGTCCTTAAATAGGGCAGCAAAAACTTGCACACAAAAGCAAATCTTTGTAGGACTGAAGTTCAAATTTTTTCAAAATGTTGTGAACATGGCTGCAGCTGTTAGAAAGCTGAATTTCAGCCAAAATTTTATAAATGTACAAGCTTTCAGCTGTTTGCCTGGTTATTTGCTCTCCTCAGAAATCTGGCATCTGCTTGATAATGCTGTGGTGAGGCCTAGGAAAATCTCCAGAAGTTGTTACACTGCATTGCTGCATGCGGAAGGACACCGCAGGTTCTGAACTGAAAAGTGCTGTACGAAGCGAGATTTCTTAGACCTACAGTCTCATGATGCATGTGCAGTTGCGTTGGCGTGGAAAAATACAGCATCAGTGATCTATTTATTTTCTGAAACAATCATTAGCAACACTAATTGGCCATGTTAAGTTAATTATGGATGCAAAGATTTTTAAAATGTTTCTTGGAACATCCCAAATATTAGCAATATTCAGATATTGATCTGAGTAGCCATGGTGTATGCAACATGGACAGACAGATCTGTGGGCTTTTCTGACACCTGCTAAGACTTTTTCCAGTCATAGAGGATCTCTGAAAAATCCTAATTTTCTTCCATACTGGCTTTTGGTGATTCTGTAAATTTTTCATTTTTAAATAGTCAGTTCAGGTGTGTTTTAGATCTTGGTACTCAAAAGCCACTTCCTTCTGATTTGAACTTTGATATACCACTAAAATGTGCAGAGATTTTCAGTAATATCCATATCTCATGTGTACTCATAGATTATTTTACTAGCCTTATGATTAAGTGCATGGCAGGGCGTACAGCTCCTTTTGTGTTTGATACTGAATTCCAACAGCTCGTCTACATTGACAGGATTTGCAGATACTGATGTGTTCTGTGTCTTGCTTTGCTATCAAGTTGCCACCTCAAACAAACTCTACATGCAGTGTATGCGCAAGTGGGAAAGTTGGATAATAAAGACTCAAGATTATAATTTTGTCTTTGAAGTCCTTGTCATCTAGTAGGAAGAGAATTAGCTAGCAGAAACTATAATCTTGGATGTTTGACTAAGTACTAAGGCAATAGCATAAGAAAATACATAAATCTACTGAATAAGCATGAAACATACTCAACCGGAGAAAATAGAAGGAAAATAGAGTAGCTGGCACATGGAGAGATACAAGCTGCCAAAAGGGATGTGAAACATTAATTCCACCATCTCAGGATTGTTTTGTTTTGTTTTGTTTTTTAATATATACCTTTATTTTTAGAGCCACCAGATGCCAGCCACATTGCTCACGCAAACTAAATAATCCGAAAACTGTTCTAGCTTCTTCTAGCTTACTCCAACTTCCAGTGCCCCGCAGAGGCTGTTGCAGCAAAAATGAGATCAGCTTGGAAGAAAGAAATTCTGACTTTATCCTTCTCCTAGATGTGGATATATGTGTGTCTTATACATGCCACATGCCAGTGGCTGTTCTAGGAGGCTGGCATGGGATCTGTTTAAACAACTTTTGCACTAACAAAGGTTCTTCCTATGCAAAAGATGGCTAATCCAATCCGACACACTATTGAAGCCAAAGATTTTCACTTGCCTAGTGAACTTCTGTTTGTGTACTTTGATTCCCCATACCCCCAAGTTTTCCAAGCTTTTGCTCAGGTTTTAATTAGGTCCAAACCATCACACGTCATCTAATGCTTCTGAGTGCGTTCAGTGTAAATTCGCTGTTGGCAAAAAGAAACTGAACGCTGAGGCAATGCAAAATAACTCCTTTAAAAAAAAAAAGTCAATAAAATCCCAGATTCAAAATGAACCACCTTGTAATTTCAATCTGAATGAGTACTTCCAAACCATGCTTAGCTGTTCGGGACTTTTCCCCTTTTAACAAGTGATGTTAGTAACCTTGGTTTCATATTGTATTGGTTTCATAGGTAAGTCTACTCGGAGAAAAGGCAGTGGTACACTCAATCTGCTTTAAACTGGGGTATAATTGGAAGCTTCAACTGATTTGTGAAATTACATTCGTATATAGATATAAATGGATAAAATACATAAATAAATATTGGATTCCTAAATACATACCTGCTATTTAAGTGCTTAATGTAGTCCACTATTTAATGATATATACTTCTGCAGTCTTGCGGTAATCCAAGTTACATCTCTGCTATGTTAAAGGTAGGCTTACATAGAGATGTTAGGTGGTTTTTTTGTAATTCTCAATGTTTCTTTTCTGAAGAGACCTGTTGTCTGTTTGTGTGAGCAGGTTTTCTTTGGGCATCCTGAATTTTCACCATTTTTTGTTTGTTAGGCTTCTTCCTCGCATTCCTTCTCCTTCCTCCTATTTTATGTTGCTTTTAAAACCTGTTACCCTACGTCGTATAAATTTGGAGAAATTATGCATTAGCATCTGATTTTTTTTTTTTTTTTCTTCCTTTCTTCTTGCCCTGACCCTCTCATTCCACACCCATTCCTGTTGCCCTTGGTCAGAACTTGCACAAATAAAGCAATCTTTGCCTTGGGAAGATTTACATAGGAGAACAGTAGGGCAGATGGTTTGTAAAGGAAATGATGTTCATATTTCCTTGGGAATGGCTGAGAAGCAAATCCATCTTGATTAGGGCAGGCATTTGTCTCTTGTCTCTCCCAGTTGAGCACTGAACTTGAACCTGTATGAGCTAGGTGATATATTGCTGTAAAGAACCACTGTTTGAATCCACTTTGCCTGCTATTTAAAGCCTCAAATATTTAAGTGTTTCTGTGTGTGACCTGGGTAACATTACATGACAATTATTTAAAAAACAACATGGCTGGGGAAACAAAGTCAAAAATTAATCATTCATTGGAAGAGGAGGGAGAGAAATACTGTAATGAGCAAGTGTTTGTGCCTGGACTTCTTTCCACAAACTTGAAATGAGATGCTGTTAGAGGAATTGATTAGCATTAGGGTTCATCTCCTGTGAACTTCTGACAATGATTACTGAAGCATTTTGGAACTAGCTTATTTGATTTATCAGCTGATTTGTTTTTTTCTTGGCCTTTTCCACAATTCCAGGAGTAGCAGTTGTGCCCTCCAGAGGGGATATTACTAGGATTTTTGCTACTGCCGCCAAAAACCTTCTGGCACAAAATCTCTGTCTGAGTCAGCTTTGTAACATGACAAATTCAGAGACAGCTGCAGCAATGATATGTTAGCTGCCTATTGGGCAGCTTCCGAGTAGACAATAAATCTAAAAATAGCCTAACACAGTAGATGATTGTGAAATATTGTGCTTATTTTTCTGGTTAGCAGGTTGAAAGATGTATAAGTGATATAAGTTAGAACAGTTATTCAGTTGTGGCTACATATGTTGTATATATTAGCATTAAAGAAGAATTAGAAACCATCAAAAGAGGATGATGCACTTTTTCTGTTATCTTTTATTACTCAGCTGTTAATTGCTCATATTGTACGCTCATATTTCCGTGATCACAGCTGTTGCTTCTGTATGTGTTTTTCCCCAATGTGGTGGCACTAGAGTAGTGAACATGATGCATTTTTCAATTGAGAGATTGTAAAATGGAATTAGGCTACCACTGGAGGTGTTCAGTGTTGCATTTCCAGAACTGGACTTCTGTTGCTATTGTCTTGTTGTTCTACGAGCATTATTAATGCTGCAGTTTGTAAGTTAAACTACTAGTTTAATTGGCTTTTTTTTTTACTGTACTAATATCTTCAGTCAACCAGAGCCTGCAGTCCTACTTTTTATGTCTAATTATGTTCCATTTCTGTGCTCCAGCCTACATTTAATTTGCACAGAAGTGGAGATGAAGTTGTCAGTGCCATCTCGCAACTACTCTCCTCCCCCTTACTTTAGCTATATCAGATGCCAACACTGCTGATGTGTTGAACCTCAAGCTGTTTTGTTTAGCAGTGTAAAGCTGACTGCTTTGCAACCATCAAACTGGTACAGTGAGACACAAAGTGCTTCCACAAATTTCTTATGGTAAAGGTAGGAGATATCATTTCAATTTCAATTATATACTGAATTAGTCTGAGTAATAAAACAAGGATGCAACTTCAATATGTGAAATCTCATAATCTGTACTAGCTAACACTGGTAGATGCCTAGGTTAACATGTATTTGATTCAGGAGTGTAGGAAAGCTAAGGAATACTTTTGTTTTCTACTTCAGGGCTAGTTTCTTGCAAAGACAGTTTTACTGAAAGATGCTTGCTACAATTGTGCTTTGTCTCTATTATCTAAACCAATTAACTGCAGAGTGGAGAGAACTGAAGGGGGAGACTGCATCTTAATGCTTCTCAGAGCAAGAAGAGAAGCTGCTACAGATGTTTCATTTCTCTTCTTTCCTAATACGAAATAGGGGAAAATAGCGAATTTCATAAATATCACAACAGTGCAATTTTAACATCGACTTTACCCTCTTTGGCATGCAAGAAATGGTCACTTTGTTCTGTCATGCTGTTATCATTGTAACTGAAGTGTGAAGGGAGATTGAGGTTTCTGTAGCATTGGAGTTTATATTGCTAGAAGCCCACCCTGCAGACCTTGTGTTTTCTGAGTTTGTATAACATTGGAGGGAAAAACTGCCTACTTAATTTATTTTCCCTCAATTACACTGCTTTATCAGGTACATGAAATTAAAGTTGTTGGGTTTTTAAGCGTTAATTAAAAAGACTACATAATATTTTTCCTTAAAAAATTAAAAAGGGGGGGAGGCAAAGCGCAAGACCTAAAAATTTATTTAGTCATTAATAAATAGAAAATTAACCTGAATGTTTTTAAGAACTTTAAAATTCTAGTTAGTATTAATTCTCAGGGGCATTTTTTCTTCATGATCAAAAGTGGAATTAAATAATTACTAAAATGCTCTTAATCATAGCTTTCAGAACTGTTTTGTTGAAGGGTGCACTGTAAAGGCTGACTAGGTTATCTAAAACCAAAAAATCCTAACTGATACCAAAACAAGCAGATTATACTGTAAAAAGAGAGAGAGTATATTTACTGCATATCACTATGGTCACCTGCAATAATACTTCTGTTGCTCAAAACTGATTAAGGATGAAAGATATGATACCCAGAAATAACCTTAACCTCAAAATGTTCTGGCAGCTAGAATTGGCGGTGAGATGCAATGCAAATCAGGGTGCCATGCTCGTACACCATGGGTATCTGGAAGTGAAATATAAATTCTATAGCTAATGGTAATCAAAACTCTGTGGCAGTTGAAGCTTTTTTTGCCTATATGTGCGTATACAATGTTATAATCTCTGTGTATGTAATAAGGAATTATTAGAAAAGGAGTAGATACAGTGTTAGCAGGTTTTTTTTGTTTGTTTGTTTGCTTAAGTCACTGAATAAATGCGGACTCTAAGACTTGAGTGCTTTGTGTGCTTCTGGTGCTTAGGTCTCAGAAGGAGCTAGCAGAACTTGAAAGATGCAGAGAAGAGTGACAATGATGACTTATTAGGTTACTAACTTGTCACTGTTGAAAGATTGAATTAGATTTCCTCTCTTGATGATTATGGCAGGATATAGCTGCCACAGAGATTACTAAATGTGGTAAGCAAATAAGTTGGACTTCCTTTTGGTAGCTAGCTTTTGGACTAATTGAGTTTCTGATACTTCATAATTTTCTCAGTAGCATTATATGAAAGAGCTGTGTGCATGTTTCTCTTGCCTGCCAGTCAGCCGTGCTGAAAACCACCTGCACTCTAAGAAGAAAATATATATTAACTTTTAATATAACATTAAAATTAATGAATTAAACACACTGCAATGGGAAATGCAGATTTTAACCAATACTTACATCTCATGAAACTTGCTAATCAAGCACTGAGTTGATAAGATATGAGACCTGTGCTACTTTACTCGGGGTGAGTATGCTAACGGTTTATAAAATTAGAACCATAGAGCACATTGGATGTAGGCAGCATGCTTCCAAATGCAACTTTACAGAGCGCTGTAGCTTGTGGAAACTGAAGTGAAAAACAGGAGCCCTGACTGAATATTGTTTGTAGTGGCGATGGTCCCAAGGGAGATTTCAGAGTGCACTATACTATGTCTCTACAAAAGCATCTTTTCTTATAGTTGCAAACTCCATGTCATCTCTTCCCTTTGCTCCTTAGTTCACAGTTAGCAAGACTATATGTATATTGGTTTATTGCACTAAGGCTGTGTATTCTGTAATAGTAAGAAGCCAAGCCAAGAAGTTTCAACTATTTTAAACTCCTTTTGTACCAACGTAATAGTCTCAATTGCAGAGAATTTAGCAGAAAAACCTGTCTCAGTTACTAGCCAATGAATTAGATTTGAATCTCAGATATTGAACTCATAATTTTGTTTGTGTTAAATCCAAGACCAGAGGGAGATGCAACTAAACCTGATTTGAATGGGAGTCAAAGGCCAAGGATTTATGAAATAGAAGAAGATCATGTTTATATTAATCTGTGAAATATTACAAAATAATCATACAGATGTTGTGATATTAGATATGATACCCTTGACAACTCCAGTCAAACTCAGACCTAACCCAGGTTCTGTTGACTGAAATCTAGTTTCTGAAGCTGTAGTAGCCCACATGTGAGAACCTCATTATCTGGCTCTTCCTTACCACATTTCACTGACACTTTGTTATGTTGAAGCACTGTGGATTTAAATTATAAAGCTATATGTAATTTATCTAATTACTTGCATTAGAAAATGCTAGCCTATAGACTTGAGCAGTTTATTGTTGTGTGCTGGTATTAAGGTAAAGGGGATTTGCAGCATGTGCACTTCTTGCAATGCCACATCAGAAACAGATGGAAAAGTGTTCTTACCTGAGAAGGAGAAGAAGAGAAATCTTGCAAGGTGAGCCGTACACAGGAATAGAGCAGTACAGAATGAAGGAACTGTTGCAAAGACACTTTACCTTCTCATGCCTATCCCCTTTCTGTTCTGGAAGACTAAATTAAAAGAACCAAGGTGAGGAGTAATGTTAATGTTTCCATAGCCTGACTTTGCATGTCCACACCACAAGGATGTCAAGATGATAAATGCAGTAGTGAATAAATTTTAGATTGCATGCCTTGGAAATATGCACAAGCTCAGGGTTAAAATTGCATTTCTTATTTCCTTCATTTCTATTCAATGCATTATTTGACCTATTTCAGTTCCTTGGAGAAAGAGCATCACACTGCCAGTCAAACAAACTACTCATAGCTTCTTGATAATTAATATTTTTATGTTGTAATGTAAACTGTTTCCCTATATAACTAGTATAATCCTTTTATTCCATTAGGTGTCTATTTTTTAGCCTACAGAGTTGTCAGTGACTGTAAGAAGTGATTTATTAAATGTTGAAAACATAGTACTGGATAATTCCTGTACAACTTTAAGGAAATTGAAATGATCCAGAAGAACTATAAACCATAGAAGCATAGAACAGCCCAGGCTGAAAGGGACCTCAAAAGATCATCTGGTCCAACCTTTCATGGAAAAGGGAGCCTAGATGAGATTATCTAGCAGCCTGTCCAGTCGTGTCTTGAAAACCTCCAGTGATGGGGTCTCCAAGCACATCTCTGGGGAGGTTGTTCCAGTGATCGATTTTTTTTTTTTT
>NW_009190746.1:34493-43093 GCF_000690835.1 Fulmarus glacialis
TTTTTTTAATCTTCCTACGGTTCTTGCTCGCCCCCTCTCCCAGCCTGTCCAGGTCTCTCTGTCAGATGGCTCTCCCTTCTCACGTGTCCACCTCACCACCCAGTTTAGTGTCGTCATACTTTCAATCCCACCGCCCAGGTCATTTATGATGTTGAGCAGCGTGGGGCCTAGTATCGATGCCTGGGGGACCCCGCTTGCGAGAGGCTGCCAGCCTGAGTAAGAGCCACGGCTCACCACCCTTGGAGCGCGGCCCGTCAGCCGCCTTGCTGCCCGCCTCGCGGAGCACCCGTCCGGTCTGTCTCTGGCCAGTTTGTCCAGGAGGAGGCTGTGGGAAACGGTGTCCAACGCTTTGATGAAGTCCAGGTAAACAATACCCACTGCTCTCTTCCCTTGTTGATCGAACGTGTTACTTTGTTGTAGAAGGGGATCAGGTTATCAGGCGTGATTTGCCCTTGGTAAACGCGTGCTGGCTTTTCCCGGTCACCTGCTTCACGTTTTGGTTTGCCGTAGTTCCTAGGCGGCCTGGCTCCATTACTTTCCCAGGGACTGAAGTAAGACTAATGGGCCTGTATTTTCCTGGGCCCTCTTTTGGGCCCTTCTTGTGGATTGGTATGACATTTACTCTTTTCCAGTTGTCAGGGACATACCCTGATCGCAGGACTTTTCAAAGATTATAGACAGTGGCCTTGCAACAATGTCAGCCACGTACTTCTCTTAACACCCGGGGGTGGATTCCTTCCAGGCCTTGTGGGCCACCAGCCAGGTGTGGGTTGAGGCCTTGCGAGGGGCCGCAGGCCAGCTTTTCCTCCATGACCAGTGGGTCGACACAGGCGTTGTCGCAGCTACTTGATCCCGTGACCCGGGGTCCAGCTGCGCCCGTAAAGATGGGGGCAAAGAAGGTGTGGAGAACCTCGGCCTTCTCAGCATTGTTAGTGACCAGTTTCCCTGCCCTGTTTAGCTGTGGGCCTGTTTTCCCTGTGCTTCTGCTTACTATAAAAATCTATAAAATCGCACTATACTTTGTTTCCAGAAGAACTTTCCTATACTATAGTGTATATAAAGATGTGCAAATACAGATTATTATAGATCTGTGATTGAAAAAGTGTTGGTGCTCAGTGAGGACACTTGCCAGTTACCATTGATGACGAGGCCTTCATTACCAATTTTAGCATTTCTTTCCTATAGCAATAGCTGGGGAAGCCAAAGCCCCCTACATCTGCTAAACAGCAATATTTACCTTTTTGTGCTCTTGTGTATGCCTTGTGCTGCTTATTTACATACACAAACCACAAGCTTTTGGAAAAAATAGCCAGTCCTTTCAGGACTGCCCAGGTCTTTGGAGCTGAAAGCTTTGTAAATTGTTTGTGAAAAAGGATGAGTCATATTCTTATGTTCATAAGAGAAAAACAAACATGTTTGCTCTGAACTGTTTGTTTTAGTTAATAGTCTGAGCAGATTTACAGTTGTGCCACTTCTAATTTCTTAGTAAAATCAGTCATTTCTCAGCTATGTCTGGATAAGTTATGTATAACTTTCCAAATGTTTAAAAATAATCTCTACATAAAATTGGGCTTTGCAATGAAGATTACTAATAGTGTCATGGCAATGAATATCTTTGTATTAGAACATGATGTCTATTCCTTATATTTTGCATAGCACTTTTATTTTCTATTTTAACCTTTGTGTTTTGTGAATGTTTAGAACAAATAATTTATTAAGTCTTTAAAATACGAAGGTGAGTAATTGAATTCTTATCACACTTTAAGGAATTTACAGATGGTCCTAATGAGCTGTAAATCACAAAATACTTGTTCCCAGAAGAATTTTCTTACAAGACAGTTATTCTTAGGAATGGAAGATTGCTTCAGCGTTGATAATGTTTTTCGCTATCGCTATTGAATGCTAACTAATTGTAATTTTCCATTACTTCACAACAGTACAGCCTACCTCACTGCTATCTGTGATACGATTACTATGTAAGGACAAAAAGCATTGGAGAGGCCTAAGCAGTCAAAAGAAGAGTCATTATTATGAGTGAATGTCTGCTCAAGCATTCATCACTATTAGTTTAACAGATTTTTGAAAGCAGAATTCACACTATGCCCATTGCTGATAACAGTACAGCAGCCTTTTATGCTAAGCACTAAAATCCCCTTTGCTCTTCTGAGAAGTGGTTGAGACATATCTGCAATCTTAAATATTATATCTCATTTTCTCATCATTTTGGAAAGCTCTTTAAGGGTATTAAAGTCAGACAAAATAAAGTAATAAAACAAAACAGTTCCCATCCTTTATTTGGCATATATTGAGGTTTTAATTTCTACTCAGAAACTCGTAAGGAACTGTTTCATACATCAATGAAACCATTTCATTTGTGTAGCTTTAAGTTTGGTTTGTTTTTTTTTTTTTAATCAGCTCCACAGTATTGCCTTATCAATTCTCAGAGTCTGATATAAGGAGGCAAAAAAAATTGTGAATGAGAGTGACTATGTAGCGCAACAGGTGGCTATAAGGGGTCATAGAATCTCTATCTTCAGCGATTTTAAAAGATCAGCATCCTGATCTTAAAATCAAAGTTAATCATACTTTGAGCAGGAGGTCTGATGAGGTATCTTCCAATTTAAATTATTTATCATTTTGTGGAAAAACATGTGCAACAGCTTGGTTTGCAGAAAAATCAGAAGTAATTAATTTTTACTTTTTTTTTTTTTTTTTTTTACTTCTACAAAACTCTCAAGTGGCAGTTATGTGCCTTAGAGTTAGGTGAAGGTTTCTCAGCTGTGGGGGCATAATTTGATTTGGTGATAGCAGCAGCAGAGCAAATGCTGGGTGGCAGGATGCAGGGGATGATAAAGGTCAGGTCAGTTAAGGTCCAGGTGCTGAGATGATCAGCGTTCGGGATCTTTCAACTAGGAATTTGAGCTGTCACAGACTTTTATGCATGCATCTCAGCTTTCCTGAGTGAAGGAAAGGTGAAGCAGGCTGGGAAAGGGGCACCAGAACAGGATGCCCACCTCCCTCCTGAGACCCACAGAAACTTTTATTCTCCCTTCTGCCCTCACCATGTGTGGAGGAAAAGGGTGGTTTGATATGCAGATAAAGGAGAAATCTTAATCGCTTCATCCAAAAGAAGCGAGTAGGTGATTTAATTAAGCTTTAATTTTATGTTGAAATAAATTTAAACTACAAAGTCTTGTTTACCAGTATTTGCCCATTGCACAAATACTTTTCATAGTTATCTATTATGCAGTTTTCACATAAAAGTGAAGAGTCTATGGAGTCTAATCTGGTGTGATGGCTTAACCCTGCCTGGATGCCAGGTGCCCACCAAAACCTGCTCTATCACTCTCTTCCTCAGGAGGACAGGGGAGAGAAAATACAACAAAAGGCTCGTGGGTCGAGATAAGGACAGGGAGAGATCACTCACCAGTTACTGTCAAGGGCAAAAGAGACTCAACTTGGGGAAATTAGTTTAATTTCTTACCAGTCAAATCAGTGTAGGATAATGATAAATAAAACCAAATCTTAAACACCTTCTCCCCAACCCTCCCTTCTTCCTGGGCTTAACTTCACTCCTGAATTCTCTCCCTCCTCCCCACCAGCGGTGCAGGGGGCCGGGGAATGGGGGTTGTGGTCAGTTCATCACACGTCGTTTCTGCTGCTCCTTCCTCCTCAGGGAGAGGACTCTTCACACTCTTCCCCTGCTCCAGCGTGGGGTCCCTCCCATAGGAGACAGTCCTCCACGAACTTCTCCAACGTGAGTACTCCACAACCTCCTCCAATGTGAGTCCTTCCCCCAGGCTGTGGTTCAGCACGAGCTGCTCCAGCGTGGGTCCCTTCCACAGGGTGCCATCCTTCAGGAACAGGCTGCCCCAGTGTGGGGCCCCCGTGGGGTCACAAGTCCTGCCAGCAAACCTGCTCCAGTGTGGGCTTCTCTCTCCATGGGTCCACAGGTCCTGCCAGGAGCCTGCTCCAACACAGGCTTCCCACAGGCTCACAGCCTCCTTCAGACATCCACCTGCTCTGATGTGGGGTCCTCCACGGGCTGCAGGTGGATATCTGCTCCACCGTTAACCTCCATGTGCTGCAGGGGCACAGCCTGCCTCACCATGGTCTTCACCACGGGCTGCTGGGGAATCTCTGCTCCGGCACCTGGAGCACCTCCTCCCCCTCCTTCTTCACTGACCTTGGTGTCTGCAGAGTTGTTTCTCTCACATACTCTCACTACTCTCTCCAACTGAAGTTGCCTTCGCCCCCTGCTTTTTAAAAATGTTATCCCAGAGGCACTATACTGTTGCTGATGGGCTCAGTCTTGGCCAGTGGTGGGTCCCTCTTGGAACCGGCTGGCATTGGCTCTAGTGGACATGGGGGAAGCTTCTAGCAGCTTCTCACGGAAGCCATCCCGGTAGCCCCCCCTGCTACCAAAACCTTGCCACGTGAACCCAAAACATCTAGATTGGTGATTGGAGTTTGTAGAATGACCTGCTGAAGGTTTATTGCTGGGTTATGATGACACTTAAGTATAAAGGATAAAGAGACTGGACTGTTGATGTGACTTGTGATGGGAGTCAGGCGATGTGCAACAAGACAGAGCTACATGTGGGATCTGCTGGAATTAGGCTGCAATTCATTCCAGTGCTGTTACCTCTGAGCTGTAGCACAGGTGGGTGCAGGAGGAACTACCTGCACATACCAGCACAGACATCAAGATCCAAGGTTTCTATCATTATCTTTCTCTCCCCTGGACCTTGCATCTAAACTCCCACCCCCACACTGTGCTTCACAAGCAGGAGGAGAGCGAAGACAGCTGTGATATAAGAAAGAAAAAGATTAGGAGGACTGTTCATTTACCTACATGTAATAATGATTGTAACACCACTTTTATACTCCTGTAGCCATATTGAGTTATTTAGGTCATTGTACTTCTCTTGTATTTCCTTCTTCTCTATTTCCTCTTATATTTCTTTTCTTTGTATTTCCAAATATATCAGATTTGAAAGTGCAAAGTTCTGAACTCTTCACTTTAACTTATTTACAAGGAACTCCAATCAAATCCAGTTAAAGCAACAGTGCTCCCTAGGCAATAAGATTTGAATCCTTCCGAGATCACTTGAAGCTGAGCATGAGAAATAAAGGAAAATTATTTTGATTTGTTTAGCGCAACTTTATTTTTATTACTATTCTTGATAAATAATGATTAATCATTGCTCCAAACTAACATTTTCTTCAGTAACCAGACTTGAGCCAAAAATGTTTCATCACAAACTTCCTGATGCACTCTACTCTAGATTTCATACACTAGCTTTTGTTTGAATTTTTTTTTTTTCATTGCAGGACGCTGGTGGTTGCAGATATCACAGATGTCGTGTGTTATGCTTGCTTTATTCTAGCATTTTTTAACCTATGCAGAATTGTTCTGGGTCTGTGGGTTTTTTTGTTTGTTTTGTGGTGTTTGTTGGGGTTTTTTGTGTTGTTTTTTTTTTTTACTTATTATTTTGCTTTTGTGCTGCAAAGTCACTTAACTGTATTTCAGTTTCTCCATCTATTGGAGACTATTTCCTACAGCTGTTTCCACATCCCCAAAAAGGGTGTCCCCTTTTGGTGCAAAGGTGCCATCCAATCTCAAGGGCTTTTGATGACTCCAGTGATGTCAGTGTACTGAGACGGGAGGGACTGCTAGGGATCAAAAGAGAGAGAAGCCCTGGTGGGGGTGGTGGATCCCCTTTTGGCACAATCTTGAGTACACCGCTTTTTCACTGAATTCCTCTATGAATTTCTTCTAGATCAATTAATGAGAAGTTCTGCCAAAGGACACCTGAATACATGTCTGATTGGCAAAAGCACTCTGCACCTAGAGTGCCCATCACAACTGTCATGACTCAATTTTCAAAATAACTCTTCACATTGAATGCTAAAACCTTTTAGAGTTCTAGTCACTCCTGTTTCTTTGGCTCCTAGACATTGAACTTCTGAAAAACCCTGGCCTTTTGTGTCTCACGGGGCTCGTCTCCCCTTTGTTCAGCTTTCACTGATTTCAGTTTGAGCTGTACAGGAGAATGCAGCCTCTGATGTGCAATTCTGCACATATATAGATGAATTTCATTGGTATTCAGGGTTCAGTATTTAAGTTCTGACAGATGTGATCAGATAATACATTCTGAAGAGATGCTAGCTTTATTTGTTTTTCTGCTTTTGAGTTTCAGTTGCAAGATACCATTAGGTGGGCATTTTTTTGGTACATTGTTTTTGGAAATTGTGGTTGCTTGGTTTGGTTTTTTTTAAGTCGTGAAAGCAAAGACACTTTAATATGTAAGGGTTTTGCAGCAAGCAAGCAGTTCTCTAACAGCACATGACATTTTGCTAATAATGCCCTAGTAGCTTGAAAATCCTTTAATATATTTTTCAAGATATGGATTAGTACTTGTGTATTGTGATTTTAAACTGATAAAGCATTTGGAAAATATGAACAACACCTATTTCTGGAACAAGGTCACACTTTAAGAATTCATTTTGGAGTCACTGAGAGGGACTGTGCGCTGATTTTTTGAGAGATGACTGTCTCTAATTTCTTGTACGTTTCTGGAGCTTGAGCTGTTGTTTCTATGCAGTTGCGGATGTGATGCAGTGTTCTGGTGATATGGGGAGAAGAGCAGTCTGTTCAAGGATGTGGTTGTTTGTACCCACAGAGAAATGTTTCACAGGAATGTGCTTGTTAGTATCACATGAGCTTTCTTACATAATCCTCTGAATTAAATACAAAGGAAAAACATTCGAACCGTGTCTCTCTGATAACAATTTCAGCTACCTCACAATCTGGCTGGGAAGCCAACTAGTGTAAATGATAATGTTTTGATGCATCTGCTGCTTTATCAGTTTGTTGCTAAATTATACTGATTTGTTCATTTGGATCTGAAGGATAATAGAAAACCTCCGAGTATTCCCATATCTATAGCACAATTTTCCTGTATATCACAATGCAATCAAAGCCTTTAAAGTGTTATTGGATTAAATAAAATTTTGTCTGGCACAAAATGGCTGAGGGGTAGTTGCTTGAATAATCAGCATTCAGAACTCGATTGCTAGTTAATACAAAACTGTCTCTGTAAACGCAATAAAACATTTCTCATATTTTCAGTAAGTTTTTTGTTTTAATCATAGATAAATGCATGGAAACAGTTCAAGTAAGTTTAGAACAAGAACCCTGTTACTATTTTAGAAAATAAAGTTTTAATTTCTAGATATCTTTAGGTTTTTGCTCGTAATTTATTAGTAGAATTTTTAAATTCAATTATCCCAGTAGTCTCCCATGGCTAGCACCAACTAGAGTTCAGTTAGCACTGACAAAGGAAGATCACTGCTTTGCATGAAAAATGAGTATGTCTTGAATGTTTACTCTACAAATATCAACAACTTAAGAAAGAGTTACCATCAGCTAAGGCTAAATCATAACAAACACTTGCAAGTAATATTTAAGTTTTCCACTCCTTCTCCCTTAATGAATATCTTGCTAGGGCTTGGCATCTTCTCCCCCTACCCACCTTTCGTTTACTTCTAAAAGCACAGGAATAAAAATTTTAGGTTATATATTTTTTAAGATTTAGGGTATTGTGAGTAAACAAAGTAATATATAAACTTTTTGGTGTGTAATTTTCATTTTTTGCAAGACCCTTTCTAGTAGAGCTACCACATAATTCTAAAGTATCAGGAGAGAAGCACTACGTGATCCTATAACAACTGCAGGGAACCCTGGTTATACTGAGTCATTGTAAATATTTTGCCATTGACTTTACTGAACATAAAATTTAACTTTCTATATGCTATTAAATGACCTTTTATGTTACCTTCTTTATAGAATGCAATAGCGATATAAAAATATATTGTAAAAAACGTTGGGGTTTTTTGAGAAAGTTTTTTTTGGTAACTGGAATTGCATTGTCAGAGGAAGTCCAGTTGATTGTAATTGGCTTACTTTTTTGTAGTGCATTTAAAAATGGGATCAGTGATTTAAAATAAGCATCTCACTTTTTAGGTGCCTCAGTAAGTCAGTGGTTCTCAGAGAAATGGTCAGTTACAAAGGGATAACAAGATAAAAGAAAAGCTAATTTGCATGTTGATACTGAATCTATAAAGCTGATAATACTCAATGGTAGTCAAAATATGCAGTATTTTTAAAAAGCCTTTCAGTGTGTAAGCTCTGGCATTAAATCAAATATGGTGTCTTAAATATTCCTCCTTGGTAATGCACTAAGTAGTTGCCATACCTATGTTAATAAGTGAATGTTACTATGTAGCTACAAAATTTGGATGTCCATCCACTAGTGACTTCAGAAAAGTTAAGTGGGGTTTTTCATCTCTTGTTCTTCTAGGTAATTTTTTTCACTCTCTCTATAGCAGCTAAGGCTGTCTATCTGAAAAAAATGTTTACAATGAGGTGCATGCAGTGTGGGTATCGTTTAAAGCTAGCACGGAAAACTTTTTTTATTTGAGATGTATCCCTTAAAATCTGTTTCTAAAGCCAGAGTGCTGTGAGACAGATGTGATGGCTGTGAATGGTTGCTGCTGCTGCAGTCTGCACAGAAACAGCTGCCACAAATGCTGCT